>NC_053517.1:81748692-82038692 GCF_016920715.1 Anopheles arabiensis | reverse complement strand
GTTTTCAGTTCAAGAAACATACCGACGGGGACGGACGGACTGGACCGGCGGCGGCGGCGGCTCGGGATTGACAGGACACAAAAGGAAATCAAACCCATCTCGCGTAACATCATCCTTCCCTCCAGCGTACCAGCGGACACGGATGGATGGAGAGCTTTTAGTGGGAAAAAAATCGAAGCAAAGCGAACGAGCGTTACGGTGTGGCGTCCCCTTTCCCTTGGCAGAAAGGATGTATTTTCTCTGATATTTCACCCAACGGATGGCTCCAGCCGGTCAGGATGGATGGATGGGCTAGCTGGGTACGGGGTTTGGGTGGAACACAAAAAACACCCCAGCATTCCTTTATAGTTGTATGCGCATGTATTTTCCCACATTTTTCACCGAGAAACCGAGAGAGAGAGATAGAGAAAGAAGAAAAAACGACGGAACACATCCCGCGTCCTCAATCGTTCAGCGAAAGGTCGCCCGTGTGCCATCGTACCGTGCCGTGGGATGATGAAATTTTCAAATATTAGAATTCCAATTTTCCATCCCTCCTGCCTCCCCCCGCCGGGCAGGGAAGATCTTGAGGCTTTTCTATACACAGCGCTCCAAAGGACAGCGCTCTACAATGTTACCCAAAAGGGGCGCAGGAAAGTGGCAAAGCGCGAAGCGTTCAGCTCGAAACGAATCGAAACGAAGCGAACGCAATAGCAAAAGGGTAAGAATGTGGAAAAGAAAGTACTCCAAAGCGAGGGCACACCGAAGGGGGGAACGAGCGGCTGATACCAAGAGGGGATGGTATTCCGGCTAAGCTTTGATAAAATGTTGCCATGTGCAACATTGAGATGAATCCAAATCGAACGGATATTATGGTACGTCTCGTATGGAAATGCTCAAAGGACGGTGTCGCCGGCGTACGCTTTTCGTTTGGCATGTTATTTTCTCTTTGCTTTCTTTCCATGCCAAACGAGCTCAGCGGCATTTTGCAATCCGAAAGTGACACAATACAACGCCGAATGATGGATTGGAACGGTGCAGGGATCGTAGGGAATTTGCTAATGGTTATTTAGTACGCTAGAAAACATAGAGAACATGTAACGAAGTAAGCTCTACTTGGGGATACTTTTTTTGAGGCTGCAAATCCATCAACGTTTTAGGCAGAAGCTATGCTCACTCTTTCAAGAAACACGATGCTTGAGTTAAGATGAAATAGTACCTTAGTTTAGCTAATAGTTGTGCCAATTGATTATATTTCTTTTTCGTTGTACAAAAGGTTGCATAAATGAAGGCGTAAAACTTATATCTTTCTTGATTGATTGATTGACTTATTAAGACATAATTAACTGTACATTCCAATAATTTATCTAATTATTGGTACTAATACTATGTCTTTTATTGAAAGAATAATGAAATATTCGGCACAATTGCTATATTCTCTTCATTATTATTAGTACCTGTGAGCCTGAAAGTATGCAATATTGTGTTTTAATTTTTTTTCAAACCTTCAGCTGTTTGTTAGCGTGTTTGTTAAATAAGAATTATGAGTAAATAAGGAACACAAAATAATATTCACAGTAGAACAAATTCATCCTGAGGTAGCAGTGTAAAACCAATAATTCAAAAGAACCTTCAGAGCACCTTCAATTAAAATAATCCACGCCTCTGCGAAGTGGAATCAAAACAAACGCCAACTTTCTCCATCTACCATCTCGCCCCAGAACAACGAAAAGTAGGACACATCACGGGAACATAGCAAAAACACACACACAAACACACCTTACGCCCGTTATGAATGAAAAACTTTCTACTAGCACTCAATATCGCAGCAAAAAATTTCTCCTCCGTACAAAGCGCCGCACAGCGAAAACAGCTGATTAAAACACTTCCTTAATTCCAACCGGTGTCCTTTCGGGCGGACACCAGAGGAAGGTGCTTGAGGACGACGTGCAAACAGAAAGGAAAGAAAAGCCAATGAAACAGGGGAGAAAAAACGTGCCACCGCGTGTAGCGCGGGCCAGAATGGAAGGAAAATTCGCGCGGAAAACAAACGCCAACATTTACATACATAATGAAGAAACGGAGCGCCGCACGGTACATAATGAGGCACGCGGCCGCGCATCTCTCTGTGTGTGTGCTTGTACACTTCCCAAGGACGGCGCTCGGCGACGGGAGGATAATTTTCTAGGTCAAGTTTAATTCCTTGCCTTCGCTTCGCTTTCATTCATTAGCGTAGAATGGGAGGTGCGGGTGGTGCTCGAGCTCGTACACCGAAAACTCCCCGCTAGACTGATGAGTGGATGGGTGAGAGAGCTGGAAGTGGCTGGGGAAATGTATGCGAGACATGAGGCTTCACCGTGCCATGGGCAGGGCGGGAAAAAAGTTTCCATCCTGTCTGGCAGCGCGTTCTTTACGCATCGCTAATGACAACGATCCCAGCACGTCAGCCCCGAACGTTCGTACAGCGTCGTTCGCGCGCGTCGTCGTTCGCTTGTGCTGGCGGGAAAAATAGGACGAGCCCCTTACAGCCACGATGAGTGGAAAAACAAACACAGTGCAGAGAGACAGAGCGAGAAGGTGCTTCTTAATGAAAATGAATTTCAGCCCTTGCTGCTGCTGCAAAGGAACGACGGTATGTGTGCTTCGTTGGCGTGATCGTCCCTACTTCGGCGGACGAGGAAAGACAACACAGACAGACAAACCTGCAAGCCGGCAGACACACCGGCGGTTAAAGGCCACGGCCGTGTCTTTCCGCCTTTGCCCGTTTTTATAATGAGTATACGTCACCCGTGTTCTGCTGAGAGGGAGGGAGCAAAAAGTGTCAACGGCTGGGGATGGAGTGGAACATTCCGCCACGACTTCATTGACGCGATTTTTTTTGTGTTTGGTTGCGCTCATTTTCTTCACGCCTTCAATTTTCTTTCCCTTCCGTATTCTCCAGCTATTAGATGAGAGTAAATGGGAGAAGGGAACACACACTAACACATAAACACCCACCGGGACGTGAGGTGGAGGGCGGTAATGAAAATGAATGGCAAAAGCGGATGAAAATGAGAGTTCTAGCTCTAGCGCTGGAATGATGAGGCGTGGAAAGCGCTCCGCCTCCTCAGCCCTCCGCCCTCAGATAGTGATCGTCGCGGTGGTGGCATATGCGCCACGATTCACGCCATTTATCACGGTGGATGTTTTGCTGCCAGCTTCCTTCCGCATCCCTGCACGCCCCTCGCCGTCTGTGCTTCTTGTGATGGAGGAAAAAGTGCATTCCTTCTACCGAGATGACAGTTTTGTCACGATTTCCTCCGGACAGGTGAGAGCAAAGTAACCAAGGAATCTATGATAGTATTAGTGTATGCATGTGGGTGTGTGTGTATGAAAGAGAGGGACGATTATTGTAGTTGCCGCAACACTTAAGCAACCACCAGCACGTCATTCATTCATTGCACGGAAAACTTTGAAACTGCACGAAGGGAAAAACATCACACAGACGACACCATCCCCGCTCTTCCCGCTGTGTCCCGCCACGTACCGAGCAACGTTTCTTTTTCATCCTTGCTGAACTTTCACCCACCCCTGGCGGCCCAGTTTGAACAGGCAGCGAACGGGCATGGGGCGGGTTTTTTGTTTGTCTTTGCGACGTCTAAATGAGTTTAATTTGAAGTCGACGCTTGAGCGAGGGAAGGATGGAACGGTGGAGAGACAACATTATAAGCGCGTCTGGGGAAAACTGTGTTTCTAGGTTAGGGTTGTTGGCCTTTTTTGTGTTTCTTTTTCGGAAAATGAGACGACTGAAGTAGGCAGGGCAAAATGAGACGCCAGACTTATAATCGCTCAACAGGTGTTGATGGGAAAAGTTTGTCGTTTTCTGGTTTGTTGGCTTTTTTTCAAGGTTTCTAGAGTTGAGCAAAAAGGTTTTCATTTTGTTATGATTTTAAAGGAAGATAGTTTTATATTTTTGCACCGCATAGCATTGAGTGTATTACAGAAGTGAAATGAATTTATAATAACATACGTTTGATATGACTTTAATCTCTTTCCCTTTGTCTTTGATGGCTTTGAGCTGAAGTACAGATGGTAGCAAAAAGGATCTTCAAACCAGCGATGGTAGAAATCCAATTTCCATCGTCCCGAATGTAGCAAATGTCGATTTTCGGGGCCCATTTTTTTCTTCTCCTCCTCATTCTGTCCCGTTCCTTATGCCACCGAAAAGGATAAACGAAAAATAAAGAAGGTGATTTTCCTCACGATATGAGTGCGTGTCTGTTTTTTTCGTGGAAAAGCTGTCATTTCAGCTCAGGTTGACACCCAGCAGGGGTGGCGGCGCCGGCGGACTGACACGCGCACGCACAAAAATGCAAATTTTGTTTTGCACATTTCGCACAGCAACGCGGGAACACACACACACACTCGATCAAGCGATTACAGCACATCACCCTGCCGACGCATGAGCATGTAAGGCGCGTGTGTGTGTGTGTGAGTCGGTCGGTGACATTCCATTTGTGTCACCTTGGGCGCGGCTGGGTGTATTTTTTCCTCCCCATTTTCCACCAACCAGAGAGAAATGGCTGGGCGAACATCAAAAGGCAAAATGGTTGATCCGGGCTTGACGCAGAATCGGCACGGTACGGCGGTAACTCCCGCACGATAAAGGGGTGGGATGGTTCGTTGTACGTTCGCTCCCTTTCTTTTTTCCACCTTCCCTCACCCTCCTCCTTCCTGCAGTGTCAAATCAGCCAAATGCTCTGTGTGCGCGCATTCCCGCTGTTACCGGAAATGGTGATGGAAAATGGGAAAGGATGTGCTTCTGCGGATGGCTCTTGCGTTGCGGGTGATTTAGACGCCTACCACCATACCCCCTCCCCCTCCTTCCTCCTTCCACTCCCTTCGCCCACGACAGCTAGGGTGGGTGGGAGTTGTTGCTCAAAGGATTCGGTTTTAGAAGGTGCTGGAAAGGTTTCTTTCTATTCGCAGAAACGGTTTTTCGCAACATTTCTAGATTGAATTTTATCCTTTTTATTTTAAAAAGACGTTTTCTTTGAGCCTTTTATCAAAATAGATGTGTGTTGTTTTTTCAACACAGTTTAGTAGTAAAAAATGAACCAAGTTTTTGTTTGAGAAATGTTCAAAAATCCATTCACTCATCGATCGTCGATCTCATCGAAGTATGGTAAGAAGAATAATACGATTTAAATAAACGGATTTAAAAAATAATCAATCATTAGCTTTATTTGTTTTGTTTTAATGTTGTTGTTTTTCATTGTTTTAGCCTCCTCTTGGTCCTTGGTAGCTTTATAGCTTTGTGGAATCATGAGAATTCTTCCCTGAATCTTTGAATTGCCATGCCTTTATTGAGATGTATCTTCATATAGATACTCAGCCACTTTCCTAAACACGATTGAAGCGGCTGTCAACAAATGATATAATATGGTGGTTTACTTTGATGTTTTTAGAACATTTTGAAATCCTGTAGGCATTTTAGAGCAGGACACTAATGAAATAAATTAAAGCAACCTTTGTTTCTGGGCGATTGCAACCACCACTCTTTTTCGTTCGAGTTTGGGAAGAAGGTTGACTTTTTTTTATTATTTTTTAAGAATATTTGTATGACTTTCACAATGATCAAAGCAATTTCAAAACTATGCGGTGCATAGCAATATATCAAAATTTGATGTCAAGATGATTGTATAAAGCTAGAAAGTGGTTTTAAATGATTCGATAGAAGTGTTGTGGCTACAACATAAATAGAACGAGTTAAAACTGCCATACGAACACAACAAAGTGTCATAAAAGCTGTACAAATGCTTTCTAAGGTAAATTCTGACGTGTTCGTAGTGTCCAAGAAACCTTGTTTCAGTATTTATGCGTAGCTTTGTTTCTTGATAAGTCAATAAACAAGTTAGGAGGTTTGCAACAAAGACACTTAGTAGTACTAGTAGTAGAGATGTTTATTGTGGATAGAAAGAAAAAAAAAACATATAGAATCGAACGTTCTTTAACATTGGGTACGCAATGTGCTCTCCTCAATAATCGGGAATTTTTATAGCATAGCTGAGTAGAATATATGTTGTTTGCTGATTTTAAATCTGAGTATATGGGAAAAGTGCAAAAAAACCCATGCAATTTTAGACTTAACCTAAACACATATATATCTAACCTATATCTTAACCCACCAACAAAGACACTTTGAGCAATCACTTTGATATTACCACTTTACAATCGAAAATGATTTCTACTTTGCCAAAGACATCTTTTATCAAGCTTTTACATTTCAAATTTAGATGTTGAACCAATGTAGAGAAGAAAAAAATCAACAACACTGCCGCCAGCATGGCATATCACACAGGAATGCAAGGAAATTCAATTGCTACTTGTACATTCCAGTAATGTGTCGCACAAACCAAACTACATTTGTCATTCGACAGCGTGCGCTCATCTCCCCTCGAATGCTTGTTGCCGGGTAGCCGCATCTACCTACTGCCTGCGCTGCTTATTATGCGGTGTGTTGTCCTATTCAAGGACGATATGAAAATTCACCTGCAAACCCAGCAGCTTCGCTTAATCCTCCTCCACCACGGTTCACAATCTTGCTGGCCCAAGGGGGAACCGGGTTACTACACACACACACATACACACACATAGAAATATGTGCGGGAATAAATTCAAATTCTCATTTTTGCAAACGCGAACAGAAATGGCACTTGGAGTTGGGTGGGATTTTATTTTCGGCCCTCTTGTACAGGCGCTTCAGGGCGGGCACATCACATAACATGCAAACGGTGCGATTTTCTAACTCGTTGCGAAAAAAAACAGGTGTGTAGGCTGGATGGTACAAACGAGTAACGAAACACACCTTAGTTTCCCATCAGCCATAGGGCTGTGTAGTGGAGAAGCATTCCAAGGTGCTATGTGCCGATGGAGCGAGCAGGAAAAAATGGGCGAAATACTGCTGATTGGAATATTCCTCCCGATACGCATTTACATATTTTTCCTATGCGGCGTCATGGTGACATGATTGAGCATTGAGCGGCATCCCTTTTCGCGCTGCTTCGGGACCACCCCGCGGGGGGAGTGACGCAAAAAAGGGAACAAAACGGTTGATCCTTTCTGGGTGTTCCCCCGGGGCTGGGCGCGGAAGCCCGGTTCGTGTTCGCCGTGCTGCCGAGAGCAACCCACCGTGCAAATGGAATAAAACACCACAAAGAAAAAGCGAATGCGTGCGCGCAAAGGTGTATGGTGTAAGGTATAAACATTTTGATAAGAGAAAAATAAGAAATACCCTTTCATATCATTCTTCAGCTAGCAAAACGAAGCGGCAAGAGTCTCTTCTCTTTTAGGGGCATTTTTTTATAAATTCAGCAAAATAACAAGTCCTCTCCTCACAGCGGACAAGGAATCCCACCGCACGATCTCTAAGCTTTAAACCACAAAATGGGCAACATCGTAGAACGAGTGAAAGATTTTGGTAAGGAATTGAATTTTCGGTCGCTTTATGTCTTCCCTTTGTCAGTGTGCGCCTGTGACAAAGCTTATCATCACGGTGAACCAGGAAGAAAGGTATCTTCCAGACTAGCGGAGGGGTAGGAAGAGAAGCAATAACCTGAAATGGGGCAACCAGATAGGAAAATATTACATTTCACTAGATTTATGAGAGGAGAGCACTCATAAGCACCAGCTACGACATAGGTGAGGTTGGATGAAACTGGTTGCCTAGGGGAAGGTGAAGTTCGCTTTTTAAAATCTGAATATTGATAAGAGATTGTGTGCTGAGTTTGTGAAGCATGCGGACGAATGTTATGAGAAAAACCATAATACTTGAACCATTTTGTTAAGAATATGAGATTCTTTTAAAAATTCAAGTTTATATCTTTTTATGTATATTGCAGTAATTGCTTTTATAATTTTAGATTGTTAAAACAATGATGAATGAACATAAATATTAAATATCATTAAATACAGTTCTTGGTATTCAAAATCGAACACAATGAGTTAGGCCGCTCTTCTTACTACGAGGAATTTTTCATTTAGTTACAATTACTTATGCAGCAATAACATAATTTTGATTCTATTTACTCATAACCAGTTTACCTTTATCAGTTTTATAATTCTATCACATTGATATATCCATCAGAAAGCATAAAGAGCCTCCGGATTCCAATGTGAATTCTGAATAAGTGTCCAATTTTGAATACTAACCATTGTACATATACGAGACATAGTAAGCAAGAAGAATGAAATATATTGCCATGTCCTATTTGAAAATGTCAAAGAAAGTGTTTCAAATATTATACAAGTGATATCAGCAGCAAGGTACGTTTAAATGAATAAAATGAAATTAAAATGCATAAAAGTAAGAAGATGTTTTGCTAAGTAAGTATATGAGTATATGAAATAAATCCAATGTTTGAAGTATAACCTCTAATATTTTTATAACCTTTGTCGAGCAATTTAAAACCAAAACAAAGGCATAAACAGGATAACTATCCTTATGTTCATCAATAGAACCCTTTCATTTCAATTGGCATCTTCTAGTATTCATTAATAACTAGTTTGAGGTATGATAATATATCAAAAATATCTAAAAAAAACATCAAAATCCTTATAACTGCATTTCTAGTAACATAAAAAAGGACTTTTGAAGACCTTTTCTTACATTTCTTGTTCCAATACATTTTGTCTTATTTCTCAAACACATCTACCATCGCCAAACACTGCTCTTGACGATAATCTCCACATTTGGTTTCCATTTTTCTAAAGTAATACCATGCTACCTCAAAATACTCCTTTCAAAGAACATTCCCCGCGGTTCTATAGCTTTTCTCCTTCAAAACAGCTCGTAAACCAGCACGCCTAGCTCCGGCGCAAGGATTCGGCGGATTGGTCCTCACCCTCAAGAGACGTCGAGCAGCTTCGTCCAGGCTTCCCACGCGCGAACGCTTTAGGACGCACCGTTGTTGCTCGTTATTATTTTCGATTCACCTTAACCAATTTTATCCCGCCCGGTGCGGAACTCGAAACAAAAGCACCGCGTACCGACCTCCGGGTGGTAGTGATAAACAATTTGAATTTCGGGGCTTGTTAGCTGTAATTGCTTTTCGTTTATCCTCGCGCATCGATTATCTCCGCTACGGTGGGCTAAACTAAACCACAGTCGGGTCCCGGATGTGTGTTCGATCTATATGGGAGCCTCTCGACCGGGGTGGCCTACCAAACCTTGTCAACGGGTGGAAACCGATGAAATCAAACGAACTGTCGAAAAAGAAATGTTAAACCCGTAGAATCTACCACCACCATCGCGTGTTTTTTTTTTTTTCTAAAAAGTTGCACACGCCAACAAATGGTCCTCGAAAAAAAATTGTCAAAATCAACGAGTTAATGGCACCGGAAATGGATTCAGTGCGTCAGGGCGGAGATAAGATTCCGCTTGCTTATCGTGCGTGCCGCTGCACACAGCAACTTCTCTGCTCACACAGAATAAAACGGAAGAACACACACACACACACCTACGGGTGCCACGAGCCGTTTTGATGAATCGGGACCTGGATGAGCATTTTGTGTTCGGGAAAAGTCATTCGAGCTTGCCTTTTTTTGCAAAGAAAGGTTTGCAGAAAAAAAGAAAAGAAACCCTTGTGGACATTTTCTGACTTTGCATGAGTTGAATTTGGAGCGTTTGAATAAGAATCACGTGTGATTGTCGTGTCGGAATGATTATGATTATGTAGGAAAAAGACGACTGGAATGGTAATGCTACACAATTACGGAGCGTGTGCGTGTGTTGGTTGGTCTATTTGGAGAGTCTTCAAGGCATATGGTAAATGATCTCGACGCCTGAACAAACATATGTTTCCCCTTTCATGAAGCAAACTTTAATTTGATTATGTGAAAATTATTTTATTACAATTATGCCATACAATATTTCAAAACGAGCTTTGTCAACTTTCTGTACCAATATGTTAACTTCAATATTACCCTCTGATTATCTTGCATACACTGCATCATCTCATTTTTCATCACAGTTCTTTATGTTTCTTATTAATTCTTTATTATCAACCACTAAGCATGTTTATCAGCCAGTTTTCCATGGTTTCTGATCTAAATGCAGCTCAGCGATCTGATCCTCATACTGTTATTCATCTTAACCACTGTCATAGTTCTATGTTTCCGGTAACATAACTCCCTGCTGGAAATTATCCTGAAACCTAAATTGCAGTACCAGCCTTCGATCCATTTTTCATGTTTTTCGCTGAAATGAACTGAAATATCTAAATTATGTACGAATCAGCTCAAACAATTTGGTTCAATATCTTGATAAATGTCACACTTTTCAAATGAGTACAGTTCTTTGAATTAAACTTGTTGCTCAACTACGTTTCGTCCCATTTTTTCCCAATAATTTCTTTGCTGTTACATGCAACTGTATTGGAGGCACATCTACTGGTACAGTTTCAAGAAAATAAAAGCTTTCTTGAAAATCCTCCCACTTCTTCTGATCCACCACAAAGCTCTCACTCCGTGTGCCGGGAGGTTAGCGAGAACGTAAGCAATTGGGCAAATTAATCTTATCAGTCATACCCCGGCACAGGTTACAAAGGCACCCGGTGGGTCTCTGATATTGAGAAGCTTATCCAGCGCTGGCTTCGGGAAACAACGCGAACAAAAGCGTAATATCCATCCTCCAAACCAGCCAGTGTGTGTGTGTGTGTGTTGTGCCGATTTGTCACGCGCGTTTGAAATGCGGTTCGAACGGAGGCGCACTGGTCTCCCCGAAATTGGCTTCAATTTGATTACCGATGCGAGTTAAGCCATTAAATTGATATTTTGACGTAATTTTATACGCATCACAGTGTTTCGCCCGCTTCCGCGGAATCGAGTGGGCCAACGTCCTTTTGTGGAGCGCACCCGGGAGCGCCCAGCGGGCGCAAAGCTGCTCAAGAGTGGATCCAGCGAAGAGGCCTTGGATGGGATCCCAGCTTAGCCGAAATCCATATCAAAAGGATCTCCACGCTTCCTTCCTCTTGGCGGGCAATGGTTTCTTCTGGGAAAGTGGCGGCTCAACGGCGGCCTACACATTGCACACTCTCCGTCCCGTTCGCGTGCGGTGCGGGAACGGAAAGTGATATTAGATTAGAACAGTGACATAATGAAGAATGGTTGTTGACTTTCAATGTGTGTCGTTCCTGGCAGCGAGCAGCCGTATCGTCTCGTTCTGTGGTGCCGTCTGTCCGCCCAGTCGCTTGTCAGTTGTCAGTGGCGTTGAATGATCGAAACGTCGAACGACATGTTGAGTAATGGGAAGGAGATGGATGGTGGATAATCTTACGCGACATCCAGAGCGGCTGTCCGTTGGGAATGATATCCGAAGAAAGTAATTTCAAACGAACTTTAACCACCTGCTAACGATGGTCGTTCTTAAAAAATGGTTTCATTGAGATACAAAAAACCCACAATATGGCTAAGTCCAAGGTAGAAAAACTTCTATAAAAGGGTAGATCCTAGAGACACTCCTGAGCGTTGCTTCAATCTACACAGCATGTGGTATTGACGATAACTTATCGACAGGAATAGGAATTGAAGTCTATTTCTTGATCTGCAGTGTGTTGGGGACAATCCTATACAAAGCAGTGCATTCTGATACATTAAAACTCTACGTTTCACAATATTTGGAAGCATTTGAATGTACCAGAATTGCTTTGATATACACTTTACAATGAAGCATTTTACGAAATTTACAATTCAGCAATACTACCATTCCAATCAATACGTTCGAGTTTCTTCAAAAGATTTCTTCGCCATGCGGTCCAATTCTCCACCCAATCATCCTCTTTCTAATCCTCTGTGTACGCACAATGACAGAAAGGATTCACCGTAACCGGGCACTCAACCATCGTCGTGCCAACCAGGCACCAGACGGGCGAACGTACGGACGTGCGCAGGCGCGCCACAATCACCACGTTCAGCCATCACTGTGTACGGTGTGTTTTGGTTGTAGTTTTGCGTATCGAGTAGGAAGCCGAAACGGTGGTGGTGCAGGGTGGATGCGAACCCCCTTTTTGGTGCGCGACATAACCACGTGTACCACGCCATTTCTGTGTGTTGGTGTAAGAGTATATAAAGGGAAATGTAAGCTGTATTTGTGTTGAATAAAACCTCCTATATACTGGAAGTAAGCACATCCTTTCTGCTTCGTTGATACGAGAAACGAACGCACACAAACACACACGCGTAGCGATGGGAAATGCGCAAGGGGTTGGAAAACCACGCGTCCCTTTGTCGTGTGAGTGCAAAAAGGACAGCAACGTGAACGTGAACTCGGAATTAACTCGCGCTCGAGTAATAATAACCTAGTGCCGGGCCATGAGCTCGGTGCATAATTATTGAAGGTTGTTTTAGGCGACGAAACCGGCCGGCAAGTACCCGCGCGTCAAAGCAGAGAGAAGGTGGATGAAAATGGTGCGAGTGAGCGTTTTAGAGAGAGAGCGCGAGGGAGATACTGAGGAAAATGAGTGCCATTGCATAGAAAACCCCCCTGAAATGGGAGCAGCGCCGGCTAGAGGGAAGGAGCGAGGAAAACGGCCAAATGTGTGTTAATTGTGTGTCTCTGGAACAGTGGAGAGTGCGCCCGGCCCGGTGCTCATCAAAACCCATCGCAGACACAGACACGGTTAGCGACGAACGGGAGAAAGCACACTGGGCTAGGGGAAGGTTGTTTTTTTGTTTTATTTTGTGTGCTGCGGGAAAATTTCCAGCAATCAGTGAAACACGCTTCGTAGTGTAAGAGTCTTGGAATTCAAGGTGGTGGTGGTTTGGGTTTGGGAAAGGATGAGCCTGAGGTAATGAACGTGCGAAGGGGAATCATTTATTCGGGACAGCGCGCGCCGGGGCATTCCCGACCTCGGTCAACGCAATTCATTTACGGTTTAGCTTCCGCCGTAACGCCATCGTTTGCTCCGTGCGATGGTTGGGAAGATTTTTGCCAGGTTCAAGCGAATTGTGTGTGATTTTAATGACTTTTTATAATACAGTAATTATTAGATTAATTAATTACAAGTGAAAGTGTACTCACGATATTTCTGTAAATTGTGAAAATGTGTCGTAACGTTAAGATGTTATATATGGGTGGCGTTGATTTTCACTTGTATTAAGCTCAGGATTGATGTAAATAGCATCGTACATGCAGAATACGTCTCCTTTACAGTTGTGTTTGTATTTAAAAGGTGGAAAACAGACTTCTCATTAAATGTGCACATATGGAAGGGTTGAGTCTACAATGAGATTAGAACTGAGGTTTGGTTTGTCAATACGCCTGTGTGCTATTGATTACGCCATGCCGCTATCACGCGTAAGGACGTCTATTTGGCGTATAGTAAGAAATTATTTAGGATTAAACAGTGAACAATTTTAGATTTTATTTTATTCAGGAGGAACGGCTTTGCCCAATTCCAGATTTAAGAAAAGAATAATAAAATATGCAGTGAAGAAATACACAAAATGGAGTTTTGTATCTCATTGAACTGTTGAAATGCAAAATATGTCAAACACATCGTACAAGACAGTTGTTGTTTAGAGGCTTCTGGCTTTCCTTGTGATGGATCCTTCCCGGTTTTGAACCGTCACGGTGGGCAAGGAAACTTACTTGTCCTCTTGGTGAATCCATCATCTTCCACCTCCCTGCCCGTCACGTCTCCATTCGCCCTACTCTGTTGGAATTGATGGCAAATGATTGATTGAGAAATTGTAATTCCCAATCAAATTTGTACACGGCTGATGCTTTTCCGTTCGTATGCGGTTCACATTTTCCAACGGGAAGGGAGGGATGGAGGGAAAAACATTCAATACTGAGTGACAAGACGCCCCTGAGCAAGGAGTCACATTTGCATAGGCATACACCCACCCACACACATCTGTAGGTACTGTGTGGCACTATTATCCTTCGACGCCATTCCCTTTCTTTGGTTCCCCTTGTACGTGAGTTATTGCAAATGCTTCTGTTATAGAAATGAAATAAAGTGAGCTGACACAACCATACTTCACTTTTCACAAAATTCTTTCCGTGTACCGCTCTCTCTCTCTCTCTATCTCTATCTCTCTCTCTCCCTCTCTCCCTCCCTCTCTCTCTTTCTTCCACATGTTTTGCTGTTTTGCAGGCTACGACGGGATGACGGAACCACACGCCGCCTGCTTTCCCATTTTTCTTCGTGCGCGCGTCAGTGTAAGGAAAAGCTGGTCGCCCGAGCGAGTGCACACACACACACACACACACACACACACACACAACGAGAAAGGACATTTTTCCAAACCCATCCTGCTTTGCACATGTTAACCAGTTCGCGGAATCGATCCCACTCGACAGCCCTGTCGGTGGCGTCGTCTTCGTTTGCCGCGTGCGTCGTAAACCCTTTCAGGACGATCCCGCCTGCCGTTCCGCCATTCCACAGCTCCCTTCAGCACAATATTTTACATCGCGAAAGCGTTCCCCGGCACAACCCGGTCGCGCTTGTTTCTGACAATGTGATATATTTTTCGTCATTCCCAGGGTGTTTTATGGATGTTTTATGTTGCGCTGCAAAATGAAATATTATACTTTATTGCACTGCCACCTCCGCGCCCCGGTTGTCGTCGCTATGGTCGTCGTCGTCGTCGTCGCCGTCGGGCCCAAAGGATTGTTGTGCTGTCGAGCGATTGGATGAAGAGTTCGGCTGGAAAACATCATTTCAAGCCCGCTCCACTTGCCGCCGTTGTCAGTGCCACAAATTGCTGCCACTTTCTTACAGGGTACGGCGCAAGGAAATGGATTTGAAGTAGTCCCCTTCGCCTGGCTGCGTAAATGGCGCACATATTAGAGGGACGCAAAAGGCTGCCTTCCACTCTTGCCAGTTGGCTCGTGGTTCCTGGTGTCCCGGGCATGGTGGATAACGGGCCAAGCTGTTTACGCTTCACGGTGAAGCATTACTCAGCGCGTCTTCGTTTTCGAGTGAACACGATTTCCGTGAAAGTATTGATGGCAATAAAAGTGCCAAAGTAGCATCCTTTTTTTCTCCCTGCGCTCGAAATACCGTTGCATGGAGATGTGTAAGCCACACGACATACATACACACACACACACACACAAAGACACACTTGACTGCAAGGGGTTTCGTTTAATGCCCCACCCGATCAAGGGGGACACGGTTTGTAGCCTCCTCTCGCCAAAACTTGCCGTGCTATTTTGTTTTATAGTTCGAACATGATTTTGATGCTGGGTTGTAAAATAATACGTCCCAAAACCCGTAACGCTCGTGCACTACGGGTACTTCCGGGCGCCAGCTGGGGGAGGGTTTCGGTTAAGCAGATTATTCGTGCCGCCTTACCGCGCGTGATGCTTCTTTTTATGGTAATTTGATTTGCAGTTATTTGAAGTTTACATTCAATTTTATGTCACCCGTTGTGTCCCGGGTGCATGTCAACGACGCCCAGCGAACATGTCTCGCTCGTATGGCTGACAGAAGCAAATGTACGCGCGAACCCGAATAAAACGGCACCGAGAGACGCTCATAGCTTACAATCAAATAACAATTTTTCGATCGAAAAAGCACCGGTTGAGCGATCCGAATCGATCCATTCGAGTGTAATGGGTTGTGATGTTTTGTTGTTTTTTTGTTTTTTCTCTTCTTTTTCGTTTGTTTCATCGGTTGACGTTCAAAACAATTCGCATAAAATTTGCCCAGATCACTGGCGCCAATTTAGAGTGTGAAGATGTGACAATGGTGCAGAACATTGTGAGAAATATAATGAAATAGATGTTGACACGGTGTGTTAGATGCAATTTAGTACATTTTCGTTCTTTGAAGACATTGTTTGTCTGATATTAGCGTTTTTATAGACTGTTATTGTTCAGTATTCATTACTGTTTGTAGTCCTTCCGTTGAATATTTATTGGCAACGGATTATATTGGAGTATGTATTATTAATTATAACTTATTATTTTATCAAGAACGAATCAAATTGGCATTACTTGTTACCATTTTATAACATTGTTCCAAAAAATTCTCTGTGGCTTGTACATTTACTATCTTGTGAGCGTGTTCGCTATACCCAGGAATGCTAGAAAGTTAGGTATAAATCCCTATTTATTCAACAAACTGGAAAAAGTGTAGCAGTTCGATTGTATTAGAATTGAGGCAAAATCTCTGACCAAAAAAAAAGGATGAATAGAAACAAAAAGTTGGTTCAATTGGGTGGAAGTATTGTATGATGAATTACTGCGACATACGTGCTTCAAATTGTTGACGGTCGTGTAAATTTTAAGTAAGAGTACTATATTCGAAAAATAATGAATGAAACATATTCTAATGTTATGAGGTTTAGAAGTTAGTTGAAGCTTTTTTGTAAACAAATCGAAAATAAGTACATAGTATTTATCCAAATTTTAGGCATGAAACGCAATAAAGGAAAACAGTAACAGAGGGTTATAGGTTAGACTAATATTTTATCTTTCATACCGACTTCGTATCAGAATGAACGGCTCAAAATTTACTCTTACTGTTAAACGTTGACATTTCACCGAATCATAGTTTTGCTCTCATGCTCAACATGGTATTACAGGCTTGAGATTGGTTTCAGAATACTGAATCAAACTGATTGAAAACAATGTTTCAAGCAAAATAGACATAATAGAACTCAATGAAAATGAAACTTTTTGAAAATGAAAAACTACAAGCAAGGATATTAATTGCTAAACTCTGTATACTCACTAGCACTGATAAGCTCATCGGTACACTGTCACCGAACTTTGTCCGAGAAGAATCAAACGTCACGGGATTCAGTTTCGACGGTCGATAATTTATGATCGATTTCGACAAACGACTACAGCAGCTGACACACCGGCCTAGATCGAATTGAACCGGCAAGGTAACCTCGAAACGTTTCTAGCCGGCCCTACCTAATTGAATTAGCGCATAAATCAAGCTGGTGAAGATTCAGTTGGCCCATAAACTGCATCATCTTCCCAATAATAAAAAAGGCTCGCGCTAGGCCGCGCCGCACAGCGATCGATCGGTTGAATGGAATATAATTTAAATAAATTATGCTCTGCTTGTATCCTAGCTGAACCATCAAATCCTAACTCACACACACACACACACACACACACGAACGCTGATGCATCACACAATGTAATTAATTTGCATATTATTCCGCGGGTTGCCCTTTAGTCCTGTTGCCCGTTGAAGCATTACCGTACCCCTTTTTCCTAACCGATGCATCCAATGCATACCGGCGCACTTTGAAACCCCTGTTTGTGCCTCAGCTCGCAGTGGCACAGACAATTGAATAGAACGAGCAGCAGTAAAAAAAAGCGTCCCGGGATCGAAGGTTAATGTTTCCCACTTTCCTTTCCCGTGTCCTTTTTGTTGCTCCGTGTGTTCTTCCTCGGGCAAGGACCTCTTTACCTGTACGCCTGTGTAAAAGGAAATCGAAAGTATCGAATTGACTTTCCCAACTTCCCCTCGGAGATGCACCGAGCGAAGTTCTTCGTCCTCCCTGCAGATGCACAAGATGCTGCAATTCTCACACGAAAGGCATCATTCGCATCATGCGAAGAAATGTCATCTGTGCTTGAATCGGGTTTGATTTTGCATATGATTAATGTGCGCACAGCCGTGTTACGTTTTTTTTTAACCGCTTTGAGTGTGCCTTTAAGACAACCTTTAGGAAATGCAAAAGGGTTAGAAAGAGGTAGTATAATTGATTGCAGATTTTGGGAACCAACTCATCCATAGATTTAAATTACAATGATCAATCAACTGGCAAAACTCATAATATACAAAATTGCAAGAAACAGCTCTCACAAAGTATAGAAAAACTTCCAATAAAGTTTGACATTTTAATGTTTGTTTTTACTCCGTTTCTTTAATGCTTATACGCACAGAAACAGTAGCACAATTGACACAAATTTAATTGTAAGTATTTTAACGCGATTCTTGCAAAGGATTGTTGGACGTTTTAGTCCCCTTTCTCCTCGCAAATGCACTGACTTTCTAGCGTGTGGTGCGTGAATTTGCATACGCCTCGGGAAGAACAGACTCCTTACACATCAGGCTGCGTTTCTCGATTGAGCCTGGTGTGAGGTGGCGCTGCGTGAGCCGATTGTGATTTAAATTTCTCGAGCCGTAATTCAATCAACGCGACCACCGGCAAAATTGTATGCAAATCAAACGGGAGGCGCCGGAGGTTGGCCGTTGGAAGCCCCTTCGATCCGTCCGGGTTATTGACATTTGGCTACATTTGCCTACCGGACGATTGAGTTTTCTCACGAAACGTTCCTACCGTTCGATCGTATTTGGTACACAACTTCAGGGGTAATAGAAGGTTTTCGAGCAAAAATCCCATGCACACTGGCTTAAAGCATTCGGTACAATCAAAAAGGGTTTTCTTTTGAGTGTAAGAAAATGTTGTGCGGAGAAAAGGGTTGCGTTGGTTGTGACTTCTTGGGCTGGATGATCGTGTGCAGCTTCGTCTTTATAGCCGAAGGGATCAACACGCAACAGGCAAAACGGGTCGTTGATGAAGACGAACATTCAAAATTCGTCGGCAGAACACATTTCGTGTCGTGATCTTAGGGTGTCTGAGCCTTTTTTACCGTCTTTTATTTCTCCCTTTCGATCGATTGTATAGTTGCTCTCCCAGAACGAAGATGCGCGCGCGTTAGTGAATTATTTATGCGTGCTAACCCTTTTCGTATCTTTAAAGGATTCGATGGGACGAACGTGCGCTTGTAAGTAGGCTAACATTGATCTTTAAAGGAAGATGTGACACAGCTCATCTGCCTTTTACTGATGCCATTGAATACTGCGCCTAGGAAAATAGTTTTGCTTCAGGAAGAATGTGAGCGGGTAACGAAAGGATAATACAAAAGGATCTATGATGCAAGAGATCAGAATGAAAGAACTGTTCGCTATGTTCACAGGTGTTTAACGAACTTTTTTGTTTTATGATCAAATCAATAAAGATTATTTCGGAGACTCGCTATTGCCACTTGTGTTACAGATTCTACAAAAAAACAAATAAAATAAATACTTATTATATGTCCTAATCATTTTTTTTTATTAGCGTAAACTGTGAAAAAGTTACTTTTTCTGTGTTTTATGTCTGTTTTATAAAAGGAGAAAAAATCAAACTAACCATTATCTCAAATTCATTTTTTTTATAAATTGTCCTTAAAAAAGCATTGCATGACATGAACAAATATGTTTACAAATGGACGTAATTTAAAACTTAAAAATAAAATATGGAAAGAAAAATAAACTAACACAAATGTAAAATATCCAAAGAATTCAAAGATTTTAATAAAGTCAGAACGGCGTGTTGAATGTTTATTTCAAATTACTTCACGATATGGTTACAGAAAGATGTTTTCTTAATCAAAACATTCAAAGCTAGCTGAATGACAAAAATTGAGCAAAACTACACAATTCTAGAAAAAAGATTTTCACTAGAAGGGATTACAATTCGTCACGGCTTTTTCAAAACCAAACAAGAAGGGTTCTTTTTAACCCCTCCCATCACCAGCAACACATTCCTTCTGAAAGCTTTAAAGCTGCTCGGTTTCCATTAATGCTCTAGTTTTCCTCCACTTTGCCGGTCAGCTTAGTAGCTCTTGGTTTGTGTATCGGCTAAACAGTTTGCAGAAAGAACCGTTTGTCTATGTTTGAACCGGAAAGGATATTCTCTGTCTTTCTGTATCCTTTTCAGCGCCATCTAGTGGAGAATAGGGATAGCGTGAACCAAACATATGTATCCTGAAATATTTCATGCAAAACATCGCTAGCAAGGACATGATTTGAAATTTATTTCAAATTGCGATTAGAAACGATACAACAGAGTGGAAATTCAATTTTGAATAAAATAATTATGTTCTTTTACGTTGTAACATACGTATTTACTTCGCTGACTGCTTCTGGTACTGGTAAATTCTGGTGCAGAAGGATTTTGTGCCACAGTGCGAAATGACCTTTACTGACAGCTTGAACAATTAGAAGCCACAGCATACAAAACATTCAACAGCTCAAACGAACCGTATGTATTTTAATGAACACTTCAACAACCAACCGTGCGCTGGTGGTACAAACGGGCCGCTTTGAACATAAAATCATGCCGCTTTAAACTGCCGTTCATGTTTAGGAGCAAATTTAACACAGGATATACAGAACAGTTTTCAAATAAAATGTTCTACTGGCTCCGGCTGCAGCATCAAGTCAAGCAAAAGATACAACATCAAATCGAAAGAGGGAAGCGAAAGTCATACACCAAGAGCCAATTACAGCTCATCGGCCATTTTCCCACTCGAAGCTCATCGAATAAACAATAATCAATTCACCGACCGAAGGGCCCTCAATCACCGAACCGAATGAGTGCTCGACAGTACGCACTGCCGCCATCTCTGCCGCTTAATTTTTCCACTCTTTGCGAAACCGTCAGCCGGGGGGCAAAACCGGTGCTCCATCCAACTGGTGGCCGAACGATCGCTGGCTTGCTGGCTGGTAGGGAAATCATTCCACCCAACGGAACTTGTCAAATGCCGAAAAGCTCGCGAACGCAAACTACCCAGCGACCAATTCACAGCCAGCGAGCAGAGTAAGAAGAGCGAATGAAAAAAAGCAAACCCTGCCTGACAATCAATATGATTACATTCTTTCCGATTCGTGTGATTGCGGATGAGGCTAGGGTGAGAGGGCGAGGAGATCTCGTTGGGAAACTGATGAATTTGCTCGTTTATGTGCCACTTGCTGTACGTCACTTCGCTTCCCCCGCTGAATGTTGGCAAGAAATCGACAGTTTTCATCACTTCACTTAGTGTCGCGCTCGTTTGGGTGAAATTTAATTATCATAAATTTCTGCGCGCTTCAGCGCAAAAGCCCCCCGTCCTGAGACTGGGAGGGCATCCCAAGATGAATGCCAGCGGTGGTTGGTTCCCGAAAGAAAATGAATGACCGACCGGTAGAAGGTTTCTGGTTCTAGTTTTATGAAATATGTTCTACCTAAACGACTCGCGGTGGGTAAATGTGAAGGATTAAATGTAAACTATGCTTGAAGAAACGATTCCAAACAGTGAGCTCTTTAATGTGTTGCTTCACCTTCCAAACTCGAGCCCCCACTCGAAAGTAATGGGCGAAACGTAAGCCACAGCAAACCGTGAACAATGGGACGAAACTTCAATTTGTTTACGCAAAGCAGCGAATCCGTGGCTGGGGGTCTGTGAGCCTCTGCAAAGCTGTAAATGATGTCCTTCTAATTCCTTGACAAATAATTATGCTCCTTCCCTTCAGTGCGGCCCGAAGGTACCCGGTTTCCTTCTTGCTGTGATGGGCCGAGCTGGGCAAGCTAAGCGCAAGGGCGCTCTAGTTGATGATAATGATGATGCATTCATTTGATGGAGAAGATTCGTCCGCTCGTCTGCTCGAGACAGGAGACAGTTTTTGGGAAAGGTTCTGTTTTTTTTTTTTTGCTGTTTCCGAAAAGAAGCAAAAGCTTGGCGCTTGAAGGTTACAACAAAAAACTCCGAATATTAACGGACCGACTGCCGAAAGAACTGCCATCTCCCCAAAACCCAGTATTTGCAAACAAAACAAACCACGGACGCCCCGTGGACAGGTTTATTTTAATAGCAGTTCCGAAATCTCCACCATTCAAGCCAGCAGCAACAAAAAACACATACCCACACAAAATGCACCATTGCAGGAGAAAGCAAAATAGCGTCTCTTAATTTAATTTTACTCTAGCGTGGTTTTTTCTACTACTCGTTTGCACAGCCTCAACACTCAGCGGGTCGGCTAGGCCTGTGCTGTAAGATCTGTGATCTGGATCTGGTCCGTAAGGGGTTCCTTATGGTTTTGCATTTGCCATTCGACGGACATTCCACAGGCCGGTAGGCTTCACTGTCCGGACAGGTCGCGAGCGCGCGCACGCCTGCCCCGGACAGGGGATGGCACCGTACGGCCAGACAAGATGGATGATGTATTTAGGCAAATGAGTGCAAAGTGTAGAAAAATGTAAGCATCTTCACACCACACATTTACGGTTGTCAGAAGGCCGCTACCAACCAAAAGGAAGCCCGGTACGTAGACCGCGTCTGGTTATTTTGCATCGATGGAAAGACGCGCACGTCATGGTGGGGTGGAGTGTTCCCATTAGAAGCAAACAGTGGCCATGGATGAGTGATTCCTGTCTTACCGGGTGCGTTGTTTTTCTTTCGGTTGGTTCCGTTCGCTGGATGGTCTGCTTCTGACAGGATAATTATTTCGACAGATCACATCCTGCTGCCTGTGTCGCGTTTTTCTTCTTGCAGTTGGAGTTGAAGCGAATAGCGAAGATAATGGATGTCGTTCGCTACCGTTAAAATATGTTGCATGTAATTCAGTTTTCTATGTTAAGGAATGAGATTACTTCATTCTGAACAAGGTTTTTAAAATTGCTCACTGTGTTAAGTTCGTAGTTTCGTTTTAAGGAAAATTGAAAGCTTCAAATGTGCAAATCAATATAATTATCTTATGTAGCATAATATAACTTTCCTACCAAACTTTAAAAATGCCTTAAATTGAAAAATATAAGTTAAAAACAATTAAAAAAAATTGCATTTTGAGGCATATTTTGAATAACATATTGAAAAATGATTGTTTAAAATATATCTCACTGCAGCAAATTTAACGAGGAGATTATTTGCGGATATCGGAAATTAAATCTTGTGCAATGTTTGCATGTTCATTTGGCGTTCGAATCAATCGAAAAATTTACCAATTGTGTCTGGAACGTCATCCAAATATCGATTTTTTGTTGTAGTAACTAGTTTTTGTTTTTCATTTGGCACAACAACCGCTGTCGGCCAAAGCCTGCCTGTACCCCCCCCGTAGCAGGATAGTCAGTCCTACGGGAACGTATCGGGGCACGACCTATTCGGGGCTGAAACCCATGACGGGCATGTTTTCAAGTCGTTGCAAAATTCACGTGCTTTACAGGAGCCTGAAATTTATAGGATATGAATTTATTTTGATCATAATTAATTTCATATCTAGAAACTGTTCGCTATCAATATGTCACTCGTGAGTGGCTAAGGAAGAAATGCCTTAAAATACTGCGTTATTTTGATTGAAGTATATTGATTTCAAAAAAATCCATGTAACGTATGATTCATACGAATATTAACACGAATAGTGGTGAAAAGAAGAACTATAAATCCAATTCGTTAACTATTAAACATTTCCAATCATGGACGGAAGGAAAAATGCACTTTTAAGATAAACTATTCATGAACGCAAATTAAAAGTCATTAAATCATTGGGAACTTGTGTACTTAGATGATGTTGTTGCAGATCAAACTATAATCAGATATTAGATTTTTTGTTATATTCTACAGTACTGCAAAAAGATAAGAATTACCAAACAGTAATAATATTCTAGTAAGTAATTCTAGTAAGTAATATTCTAAATGAATAAGAAATTAAATTAAGAAAATAATAAAATAGAAATTGTACTAATATTCTGAAAATAAAATTGAAGAAAACATGTACAATTACTGGCTTTTATGGATAAATTTTTTAACAAGTTTAAAAATAAACAAATTCAATTTATATGACAACAAAGCTGCAAGCTTCAGCAATAATCAAGAACCGAATAGACAACAAAAGTAGAAATAAAATCAACTAAGGTTATAAAATGTACATGCATTGCTAGCCCAATATGTAACTGAATAACCGCAAACTGATAGTTTATGTAAATGTAAAATGGTTTCTTTACATATTAAAGTTACTTTTAAAAATTTAAGAAACCATGACATACTATTCATTTTATATAAGTGTGTGGTGATATATTTGAATAAACTAGCTACCTGTTTCAAGGTCTTATGCTTAAATAAAGGTATATTATTGATTATTTGATCGTTTCCAATACATGCTGCTTGTGTTCAATTTGGGAAATAAAAATTTGCAGTAACGTGTTTTTTTTTTCTCCAAAACCAATCATTTCTGATGTTTCATGGTTTGATGGGTTTTTTCCCCGTTATCAGTTGAAAAACTTAATGGCAGCACATTTTGAAACTCCCACGATCCTGCGACGCGCACGCTGATAGCCGATCAAAATTTATTGAAACATGGTCCGGCAGCGCTTTTCGGTTCCCCGGCGTCCAGTACAACCGACCACAAACCCACACCGGTAATTGATCACGTGCCACAACAATTAATCATTGTTTGCATCGACAGCCGCAGCACCGGTGGCCGTTCAGCGCCTTCGCGTTTTCTTAAGGACAAGCCCTGCCAAACGGTTTTCCATCAGTTGTGTACCAAACAAGCGGCTGCGGCCAGTACGTAATGTGATACCATTCCCCGGAGCGGGGAGAGGGGGAGGGAGAGGGGGGAGAAGGAATCGAAAAACGACGAACACTAGGAGGAGTGATGAAACCTACCGCGCGTGCGGGTGCAGGAGATAGAAACCACCAACCGCTACCGCCTTCCTCACCCGGGTGGGAAAAGGTGGATAAACATAAAATATTATAATGCGTATTGTTGGTATTATTTTTAATATCCATCAGGCACGAGATCGAAAATATTCGCCAGCTCACGGTGAATTTGTGCGTGTGTGTGTGTGTAAGGAACAGTAAGCGACACAGCACACTCCCAACCGTGGGAAGCGGAATGCGTCAGGTTAATGACGATTTTTCCGTCCCACCCGAGCTCGCGGCCGTGTGTTTTCCACCCCGCCTGCAGGGACAATGCTCCGCGCTGGACGGACAAGAATGGCAAAAATGGTAGGCTTTTTCCTTGCGCGCCCAAAACATCCGCGCCATTGCTTTTCCTTTTTTATGACTGCATATCTGTGTCTGTGTGTGTTTGTGTGTGTGTTCTCGTCAGTATTGCCAGAGCACTTGGTGGCCACAACGAGCCAAAACTAGGAAGCAAACGAGGGAGAAAAATGTCATTTATCTAATTTAAGGGAAATTTATTATTCCCGAGCAAGGGAAAAAATTCGGGTGGAGCGGTGGAAAGTTTTCGGGGTGCACAACACATCTTGCGCTATCCGACTTTCACTTTTCTTCGCATTCGTGGTTTTTTTCTTTTTTTTTGTTTGGTGGAGCCACTGCCTACCAGTGACACGTCGGGCTGCGTGCGCGAGGGCTGTTATTTTCCGTACAAAACATCCACGGCACGGTATGACACGTTGCCCCGGCTATCCATAAAGACCGGCCCGATTGGGTGGCATTTTGAAGGGCAAGGTGGGATGAAGGTGGCGTATTTTATTTATTTCATAAAAATGAGATTCTTGTTTGTTTGGGCTTCAAACTTCCAAACGTGAATGACATAAATAAAGGCCTTATTACTTTTTATCAGCCGAAACGCGCTCCACGCGTTCAGAAGCGATTGAATGTTTGGACGATGCGAGAGGGCAAAAGGGAGGAAAGCATTGGAACAATATAGCGAGCACGTTAGATCAAATCAATCAATTGCCAGTACGATCAGTGTCGGTAAGGTGTTTTATTTTATTTTGGTATTTTCAAGGGAAAATATTGAATTTTATCCATCACAGATCCGGTTTCTGGCTTTCTGAGACTTTCGTGATAATCTGTGTATTTCACTGGATTATTTAATATTAAAATTGAATGATCTTCTTCTTATTATTGTTGGCTTAACGATTTCCGCGGTCATGCCGGCCTATATAGCCTTTCCCCGAGTTACGCGAATAATGCGATCCACAGACATTCGCGTATTTCGGATTTTCGCCTAAGTCTAAATATCACGTTTTCAGGAAAACAATTGTTGATAAATGGTGTATTTAATTTAATTAAGTTATTTTACTTTCTATATTGTGTGTTTATAAAAACTCGTATAGAAGGTTAGATTGTTTGTCACATTTGAGTGATTTCAAACATTTAACAATAATTCAATTTATTTTGCATTTGAGAATTTTTGAAGGAAATTGTATTCAGCTAACAAATAAACTGTCAAAATTAAACTGTTGCTCGAATGTTGCGTAACTTGAGGAAAGACTGTACACGCTTTGGAGACTTATTTAGTACCACGCAGCTGAATAATCAGCCCTTGAATACTGTACCACTGGATCGCCCTTAAAATCCAGACATTGAACATTAAGATTTAGAGCCGTAAGCAAAGCACCACCGAAGAACCATTGCAAACGTCATGATCATTCGTAAGCATTCTTACGAAGAGCTCTCTTGCCAGAACCATTAATCCATTAGTTTGTGCTAATCCGTGCCGTCTCTGAACAATTCCACATAAATCAATGCCTCTTTGATCGACCGTCTTAACGACGTACACACCTTGCCGTTGTGTGCTTTTTGCAGCACAAATATTTACACAACTCGATCGATCGATACAGTACATCAGCCCAAACAGAGTGGTGTGCAGTTGAGGCAAGCTAAAGAGGGAGAAAAAAAAATAGCCATTACTTTTTTCACCCTCACCGGAAGCGGCACACTGTACCCCTCCAAGGTAGGCTCAACAAACCAAACCAACGTAAAAAAAACCACCCACCCTCTATTACCGTTTACAGTGATAGAGCGTAAGGACGCGACAAAAAAAATGGCCACTATCTGTTCGGTCGGTTTGATAGAGAAGAGGACACACACACAGTAGATGAAGAAGAAGAACAAAAAAACAACAAACCACTCGCACCCATACATTCATCTTATACAGCGAACCGTATGCTAATCCGCGAAAGTAAACAACCACTCGCGAGGGTGAGTTTTCTTTTTCCATCGTGACTGGTTTTTTTTTCTGTCTTCTCCCATTCCCTCTTTAACTCTCCAATAAGGGTGTGACGCCGGTACAGTCACCCTCACGCGGGCACACTTTGCCGCGGGGAGGGTTTTCCATTCGTTTTATGTTGATTTCGTGCTTTATTTCCTATCCATTTGAAGCGTAGGGCGGTTTGGGAAATTTCATTTCCCAACAAAACACGCGTGTGCGTTTGTCTGGAATGTCTGGAAAGGAGGATGAAGGATGAACCAAAAAAAAGTGCGAGGGATTGATAGGGAAAAAAATGTGAGTCCCCCGAAACTCTACGGCCACCGGTGCCACGTTACGGGAGTGTTTGTGGTAAAATGAAGCTAACATAAAAAAATGGCCGCCCTATTGCGCCATTTCGCGATTTAATCTTTAGCAATGCCGGCTAAAATGCACGACGACGAAAGCGCAATTGTCCTCTCTCTCGCTTATCGCCCAGGGACCGCCGCTGTCCATTGCGATCGCTTCGGTGCGTTAGTATGGTAATCCTTCAGTGTCGTCTGCGCTTCCCTTTATGTGTGAGCCTTTTTATCATATGAAAAGGTACCGATTAGCTGCCTAAATTGGACCGTATCTCTTTCTCTGCCTCAACCTTTTTGCCGGATCGATTACACCTTTCCCGTTGTGTTACTGCTTTTTTCCAAAACGGGAGGAGGACACTTTTCCCCATCAGACACGCAGGGATCAACTTTCGGCTGGCATTATAATACCACCGACCGATTTGGAACTGTCTCGCGACAAAAATGATCACGCTGATCGTTGCTTAATTTACTTCAGATCACGTCCTCAGATCCTGACCTGACAACAACAAAAACAACAACGGGAAAGCTGCACCACGTTCCAATTCTCACGCTCCCTGCTATCCTGAGTTGGTCGCTTCGCAGCGTCCCTTTCTGGAGGAGACTGTCAGCAGCAAGAAGAGAAAGAATTAAACATTCAGCTAGCCCTCTTTTCATCTTAATCAGGAAGTTATCAGTATTCCAGTCAGCAGTGGTGCAGATTTCTTTATGTGCAAGAATGTCCCTAACCCTTTTCATCGTGCGATCATCATGACAACAAACACACACACAAACGCAGAGCACGGGTGACATATGAGGGCATAATAAAGGACCGGAATAATAGTGCGAAAGAAAATGGCACAAAAAAAGGGTTTGTGCAAAAAGCACACAACAACGAACAACTAAACCAATGCAGCGTCAACAACATTGCCCGACAACGATTGCTCTAGTTCTCCCAATTCATGCACGACCTTTGCAAGTACTTGAAGCAAGGCAACACACAAAAAAAGGATTCGGTTCCCTTTCGCTACGAACAACCGGAACGAGGGGTTTGTTTGCACAGTTTGTAAAAGGCTTATTTTTGCAAAATCGAAAAGGGGTTTGACAATGCGTTTTGTCTGCGGAACGTGTGTAATATTCATACAAAGAAAAGCAACCGGAATGCAACCGTAATTTGCACCACAAATCCCATCATTATTACCGCTTTCTTTTTTCACAGAAGAAAGGAGCGAACAACGAGTGCCTGGCCGGGAGTGCACTGGATTTTGCGAACGGATGAATGAAACCTAGGGGTTACAAGTGGGCTGCAAGATGCGGTTTTGCGGGTCGTTTCGTGACAGGTTACGGCAATCAGCAGTCGGGCTGCGAGTACAGGTGTGTAGAGGTGCGTGATTAATGTGATTATTTTATTGACTTTTTTAATTAAATTGGCAATGGAGTATGGTAGGATTGTGTTTTATACTTCTTTTTTTATCTGCACACATCGTTCGTTAAGTATTACGAGTTTAAATTGCTATAAGTTATGTGTTAAGGTATTTTGAAAGCAAGCTGAAATGATGAATAAATCCCATGATGAATATTATAAAGATTATTTAATAATAATACAATTGTTTTATTCAACACTGATAATATCCAACGCAATGAAACGATAAAAGAGACTTCAATTTGCCATGTATCGATGACATCGAATTAAAAACATTCTTACGTCCTCATGAATATAAGATTCAATTAAAAAGGATCCTTTTTTTGCAAAACAAGCTGCAGAATAAAATCTCCAACCCAGCGCAGTCCGTCAACTATTAAGCTGATTGGCTAATTTAAATTCATAATTTACCCTAATGCCCGTTCTCGAATTAAAACTTGCCTCATTTGTAGGTTAATCCTTGTTTTAATGCCACCGTCCTTCCTTCGGCAACGTGCAGTTCCCAGCAAACCGGACACAAAAGAAGCTCCCGCCCCTGCAGCAACATCTGTTTCGCAACAAACAAAGCTTCTCCCCCAATAGCCAGATTTCTTGACCGCAAAACGACTGCAATTAAAACTGGCCACAAACGATTACAGGTCCACACCCTCGCAGCAGCAGCAGCTGTTGCTGGCAAGGCAGAAATTATGCACAAAATCTTTTTTCCCGCAAGCCAAGAAATGCTCATTACGTAAGCCTCCGGAAGGGGCCAACAAATGGGGAGTGCAGAGCAAGAGCTTGAACCGTCAAGCAACTGCCACCGTAAATTACCGCTCTCGGGCCGGCTCGGGCTGCTCTTCGCACTGTGCCATCATCCATCAGCTGCGGAGGCTGTTTTGATCGGTGCTGAGTGATTTATACGTCTGCGTTGCGAGTTGCTGCCCGCGTGGAAAGTAAAAGTTCTTCTCGTGGCAACAACCGGCCGCAACAGTTGTTACAATTACGCGCCTTTTTTCCCATTCCCTGTGTGTTGGAGCTTGTGTGAGAAAAAAAAACCAATCCTGAACCAACCGAAATCGAAGAATAATTTCAGTGCGTCTCCGGGAGGCCTTTCTTTTCCGGGGCCTCGGGAATTAACATATTCAATTAATAACACTCCGGCCACACAGTTTTTTTCTTCAATTTTTGTTCGTCCTAGCTGAAGCACAACTTCCTCCCAACGATTGTGCTACGTCATGTACCGAGTGGACCTGGTTCCCATCGAGGTCTTTACTCCTTCTTCCTTCTCATCCCTTCAATCTCTTACCTTGCTAGAGACCCCTTCCAAGACACGGATCTATTCTGCTTGAACGCCACTGCCCGGAAACTGAGGCCCGAGATGCATTTGAATATGAATGCAGCAAGGAGCGAGGACCTTTCTTCGCTTTCACTTTCGTTCGCGTTCACCTTTGCCGTAGGGTTCTTTGAGAAAAGGGTTTTCAAACCAACGCAATGAGGATTTTATGAAGTCCTTTTGTCCGTGGAACGGGAGGCCGTGGCAGTTTATGTTAATTAAGATGTAATTTTTCACATCAAAGGAACGGAAGCTATGGACGCAGGCTTTGGAAAAAATGTCCGATAACAGTACGGGAGGAAACTTCTATTTTCAACTTAACATTTCACCTTATATACATCTTCAAGACATATTTTAAACTTATTTTAACACACTAAAATCTGTTCATTTAAGATTTGATTTCACTTTCACTTTCATTCGCACTTTCCACTCCGATCTGTAACAGACTCAAAAACCCGTAACGTATCACACGGTGTGCCTTGCTTCTGCCTAACCGGATAACTGAATTTGAAGAGGCAACAACGTTGGAAAAAAATGGAATCTCCTCACAACGCACTACGCACGCAACTAACGCAATCAACCGCCATCTGCATATCCGGCCTAACGCACAGGGCACATCCATTCTATCCCTGGATGAGTAGTAATTTATTTGTGGATTAAACGCGTGCCCGTTACGAAAGCGTGATGTCATGAGCTGCTGAAAGTGAAAAACTTACAACAAATATGAGCGAAGAGAGAGAGCATACATAAAAAAACACACACCAACGTTCTAACGGCAGGAACTGTCCTCCAGCCAGCCAACACAAGCGGATGTCCTTAAACACTAACGTGCCTGGAAGGAAGAACGAAAGGGATTGTTTTTTTTTCGGACTCTCGTTACTGCTGTGTTACAGATTTTTTTTTCCTGTGGTATCATTTTTTTCAACTTTATTTTAATCGACACACACACACACACAATCACACCGCTCACTATCATGCGTCAGATGTGGGGAAAACAATGTCAGACGCACCCTTTCGCGTCGATGTTTATTCAAATGTTCGTGATACGGGGCTGAGCTGCCGGTTATTTTCGAGAAAAACGGATATCAGTTTTCGACGACGACAGGCGATGTGGACACGAGAGCAACAGCAAAAAAAACTTAAATAAAATAACACGAACGCTGCTAGGCCCTGGTTGCCTTTAACCGGGTAATGCATGAAAGGAACGACATCTGGACCAAGCGGCACGGCACGTACGCACGGTTTTCGGTTTTGGGGTAGGTTTCGGTACATGATGAAATCAGGTTTTTTTTGTTGTTGTTGATGTCTTCGGTTAGTTAGGATAGTTTTTTTTATATTGTGTGTACGTTCGAGACATGAAAATTACCTTAAAACCGTTGAAGCTTACCTCGTTGAGTGGATCAACGTGTTTTTTATAGCTGTCGGAAAAGATTGTTTTTTACGTTTGGGTTAAAGTATATGTTGCATAAAAAAAAACAATACAATGACTGTTCGAATTTCAGAACATAAAGCAAGAAAAAAAATGATGGTGGTTTCCGTGAGATGGTTGCTGGAAGAATGTATTTCTTTTGGGTGCATAAATTTAAAAGTTATTCTAATTTGTAACAATTGTTATAAATTGTCAGTAAAGAAGCATCAAAATCTTTCACAATTCATCTAAGCATCAAAATGTAAGAACTGTAGGAACATAATATTATTCTATCTATGTTATTGCTTGATCTACAATGTGGAAAGCAAAGCCAAAAATAGCAATTTAACATGATTAAAAAACAGTAAAAACCATTTGAGTTTTTGATCAACTTACGTTTATTGTATGTTAGGTTTGAGTTTCACACATGTAAACATTATCAATAATTCTTCTAAATAATTTGAATATTTAAAACGTGTTTTTGTGATATCAAACGATGATTTGCACGATTATGTTTCCTTATCGAAATTGTTAGAGATTGAGAAATTCATACATACGCAAAAAACTCCTTACAACTACCCTCACTCCGAAATATTACTCATAAATTACTTAATGCTCGACATGCAGCACTTCAAACGTGCCGTTTTGACCGATTATGTCGTACGCGCATAGCGAAACATTCCACAGCCCATCCCCTCCAGCCGCTACGAATAGTGCGTGCTCAATGAGCATTGGCCAATTTCCTTCCAATCCGCAATGGTGAAACACGCAAAAGACCCAAAACCCGCAGGACACACGTATTCGGCTCCTGTGCTGTTGATCCCACAGGCCACGGGAGAATTTGGCGTCGGTGGACACGGATATTAAAAGATTCGTATTTAAATTAAATTTCGAAACGCTCCGCTAAATTGGAATTCTTTCCAATGCGTCTCCCCCCCCCCCGCCCTCACAAAGCTCAAGTGGCACACGTCTTTCGGCTGGGCGGAGGCGAACATTCGGTATTATCTTGGTAGGATTTTGATTTCCATCGACATTTGTGGGCAGTTTTTTGTTGCGAGTAGCTTCTCGGCATAGACTGAAAAGACGCTCACCGTCGCTATAACAATAGATAGCTCGTGCCGAGGGAATTTTGATTTTCAGCCATTTGTACCGACCGTTCGTATTTATCATTTCCAATCTAAGACACAATTAGCGTCTCGTCAAAAGGAACGAAATGAAAGACGAATGCAAAAAAATACAAGAAAAAAGGTGAGCAACAAACAGCGACCGATGATTAATAAAAGATTCATTCGAGTGCAAAGATGATCTTAAGATCCTAGAGCGCATAGTCCAGAACTTCTAGTCGTGTCGTTTGCATTCGTACGTAAAAAAGCCTTGCTAGAAGAAAACAAAAAGGTCCAGAAAAACAAATCAGAAACTTTTCACCGCAAGATCTTTCCTTCTTGCCCATCCTCCCTCAGAGCGGAGGAAAATGGAACTAAATGGCAATCCTTGCGAAATTCTCGACTTCGTAATTTGTTCTTTCGAATGGATGATTAATACTGCGGCCATAGAAACAAAGGGATTTTACGTTGCAGTAATCAAAGTAAAATTTGCACATTTCGCTGACTACTTCAATAGCTATACAGGTGTCCCCCGAGATACGACTGTATTTGGGACCGAAAATATGTCCCAAAGGAAGGCGTAAGTCGAAATAGTCGTATGTCGAATATCTGTGAATATAAAGTTTATAAATGAAATTGAAGAGTCGGAATCTATGAAATTGTGTACTTTATTTAAAGTAATGTACGATAATGTATTAATTTTCCCCCAAAAGCCGTTTACATAATATAGATATTCAAGACCGGGGAGTTGTGGAATATTTGGAAATGTGTGTATAACGGTTATCTGCCTAGAAATTCAAAAAATACATCAATTTCTTCTCAATGACAACTTTTAACTGTCAAAATCAAAATCGTCGTATCTCGAGGAGGTCGTAACTCGGGGGACGCCTGTACTGCTAACTGCTTGATGACTGTTTCAAACTATTAGATATTTAACAACGAAAGTAATTGATGCACACGATTAAAAAGAAACTTTTAAATGAGACTCGAACAGGGTTTGTACTGGTTGATTCCCGTTATTTTTTGAGTCCCTCCTAAGACTTATTCCATTGGGACGATTCGAATAAATCGTGTGAACAATCCAAGAAAAACTATGGGAAACAACTTTCACAAATTTTCGCGAAATAACCAAAAAACCTTGGGAAAGCCTGTAACATAATAAATATTTAACAATTTTTTACAGTAACCACAGTGTAGCCAACCAAACTAACTGGTCTCAAAATTAATGCAGATATTTCGGAAATGCGAACAAAAAACGCGCATCGAATGCAGGCGACGAACGTGCAGAAAACGTGATAATAATTGTATCACTTAATAATTGCCCCTGAAACCCGTTGTACCCAAAAGAAGCTCCGAAATGTATGACAAACAAACCGGTCAAGTGCAAGGAAACAACCAAACAAGCGCCCAAGATCATTGCCATCGATTGAGCCTTCATCGTTGGGAACTATCCACTGGCGGATGGTACGTAAATGTGTGTATGTGTGTGTTTTGTTTTGGCTGATATGAGGTCACCAGGACTCTACGTGCTGATTATTGCAAAGCTTCGGCCACTTATAAAAAGCAAGTGACAATCGGTCCACGGTTTAGTACTTTTCAATAGCTTCAACGAGTCGCGACATGGCCGGTCGATCAGCGCCGCTACTACCCTTACTTGTGGCTGCTTTCTCGTTGCTACTTCCTCTGCTCCGTGCTCAAACGGGGACCAACTTTCCCGCGTCGGAATTTACATACGGTTCCTTCTCGTCCGATCTTGTTATTTGCTACTCGAACACGATCAATTCGCAATCGATCCGCCTGACGCCTGTTACCCGCACGTTTTCCTTTACACCGAGTGTAAGCAAACACATTGGAACGGTTTACCGTTCTACAGCAACCTAATATCATCCTTCTTTACAGAGCACGCAAACGATAAAGTACATTCAGATCATGTCACCCGATCTCAAAAAGTTCTACGCACAGATTGCTAACGGTGGCGTAGGGGGAACCTCTGCAACGTCAACGGATATTGTTGTTTCATCGGTCCACGGTGGATATTTGAATGTGGCCGTTCGGATCTATTGTTTAGTCACTGCTACTTAAAAAAATAAGCATGGAAAAATAAGTGAAATAATAACAACAAAACTCCTTTTAACGTTAAACGTTAAACGGTTTTCTTTAATAACGTTATTTTGTTTTCTTGTTGAGAAGAACTGTTTATTAAAGTTGCCAAACGTAACGATCACTTAACGAAATACGCTGCACGAAATATGAAATAAGACACAATGTGCGTCATACCTTTTCAAGCGAATCTTTTATGCCTGCCTACGATCGGAACAGAAAAATAACCGTTTACCAAACGACAAGAAACGCACCAAAGAGTAACAAACCGGTCAAATGCAAAAACATATCCAAATAATTGCGGTCAATGGGTATTTTACTTTCTGAATTTCTCCTGATCAGTTTTTGGTGCCGTGGGTTTTGGGGCCAACAAAAGCTTTTCATGCATTTTTGTTCCAATTATTGCATTACAGCGGCTGCTTATAAAATCCTCGCAAAACACATGTCTTATTTTAGTGCCATTTCAATAATCAATACGATGCAACAAGGAACAGCATCCAGTGTCTCAGCAAGCATTGCTTGTTGCTTTTTTGCTGCTTCTTTCTTTGGCAAGCGCAACAGAATTTACGTACGGTTCCTTCTCGTCGGATCTTAAGAGCTGCTATTCGAGCTCGATAAATTCGCAATCGATCCGCCCGACTCTGTAATACGTACGTTCACCTTCACTCCAAGTGAAAACCAGGTAAATATACTGAAAGAGTTTTTGGAGAAAAACTGAATACCTTTCTTCTCTACAGACCACCGCAACAGTGCAGTACATTCAGATCATGTCACTTGACTTCAACCCGTTCTACGCGCAAATCGTTAACGGCGGTATAGGAGCAACATCTCCTGTGTCAACGGATATTGTCGTTTCATCGGTCATCCGAAGATTGCTGAATGTGTCCGTTCGAATCTATTGCGATGGGCTGTAGGAAGGTAATAGGATACTGTTGCAAGTCTGAAACTTTCAGAAAACTAAAATCAAAATACAGTCCGAAAGGTAAATCGTTCAGCAAATCAATAAAACAAAAGGATTTTCTCCATAATTCCAATCTTTTATTATTATAAATATACCCTATATAAATATACACAATCAACCAATCGGAGTTCCCAAATGCATGAAAGCTTTCTATCAACCTTGCAACAGGTTTCATGAGCGAATGTTCTAAAAATATCCTCGGAAATTCCCAAGCCTCTCAAAACTGTTCAAACCGGTCAAGCGCAATGAAATCTGAAAAGGTTTTCTAGATTTTTGGGGTCCATAAAAGGGCATCAGAACATTCGTTGCTATTTATTGCGGTAGTTGCATATAAAATGTTCGAAAAGATCATCCCCAATCTCAGTGTTGTTTGAATTCTTAATGTGTCGCAACATGACACATCACTCTGAAGCGCAGCTGACCTTACTAATGGTCCTATCGTTGCTTCATTATTCGGCGCGTGCTCAATCTGGGGCCAGCTTTCCTACAATTTACGTAAGCGTGAGGTCTGTTACTCGTACGTTTCCCTTTGATTCCCGTGTAAGCATGCCTAATGGAACAATCGGTGGTTTCAGCGGAGAAAGCAACTTAATCCATTTAATATTTACATCTCATTACAGGTATTCTGCAATACATTCAGATCATGTTACCTGTCCTCAAAAAGTTCTACGCACAGATCGCTGGGGGTGGTATAGGAAAGATGGGTGGAAACAATTATCGTTGTTTCATCGCTCCACCGAGGATTCCTGAATGTGTCTATTCGGATCTATTGCAGTTAGTTACAGTAACGTAATGGCATACTGTTGTTCAGCCTTCCAGAAAAGTATTATAAATAACTAATGCAAATGGTAAAGCCCATCTTTTTTTTTCAATTGTTAATGCACACTTTACTGAACTACCATAAACACACACCATGGACTTTGTGCAAAGCTACTCAATATCGCTTAAGGCGTTTTTAGTAAGCTTAACACTGATAGCATGTTTTTTTCTCCTCATGACTTGTTACAATGCCATCGTTGTTGCTGCCATCTCCATGGAATATCGTTGTACATGTTATCATTGGAATTGCAGTTGTTCTATACCATAGCTCTAGCCCAGAGTGGTTCTTTGTAGGCGATGGGACCAAAATAATGAAATACCGTACGTTGTTATGTACGGATCGAGCAAGTCTCAAATTTTATCATTTCCATTCCATCCGAAATGAGCATATAGCGTTTCATCCAAATTTTAGTCAACTAAATTTACCAATTCACCCCACATATTCATTTCTCAAAACAGCCTGCGCAGCGAAATTCACGGGCTAACATTGATTCTCCCAAACCTGTCAGTCTCCAACCAGCCTTGTAACAGGTTTTGCTGCGTGTATGTTCCAAAAATAAATTACGGAAATTCCCATAGCCACTATGGGACCATTAAGATCCATCAACCGGTAGCATCATTATCATTGATTAAACCTTTATATTTGGAATTTCCTGGAGATTTTTGGTGTTTGAGGTCATCAAAAGCGCATCGGAACTTTCATAGCTGATTATTGCATTACAGCGGCTGCTTATAAAATGCTCGCAAGAATCATTCTTAATCACAGTGCCCGTTGAATATTTCACAACACACAACATGGCCCAGCACTCGGTGCCGCCTTTAGTCTCACAATCGATCCTGTTGCTGTTTGTTCCGTTGGCGTGTGCTCATTACTCTATTCCGGCGACAGAATTTACGTATGGTTCCTTCACGTCCGATCTTAAGATCTGCTATTCGAGCTCGATCAATTCACAAGCAATAAGTGTGAAGCCTGTTACGCGTACGTTCAGCTTTATACCTGATGTAAGAGTGCCAGGTGGAACGATTTACGTTTGGAACTCAACTGATTTCCTTCCTTCTTCACAGGTCTTTGATACGGTGCGATACATTCAGATCATGTCACCTGACCTCAAAAAGTTCTACGCACAAATCGTGAACGGTGGTATCGGAACAGGCATTCTTTCGTCAACGGATATTGCCGTTTCATCGGTCCACGGAGGACTCCTGAATGTGGCCGTCCGGATCTTTTGCAGTTCTCCGCCGTAAGGTAATGACATACGAACCTTAACCGTTTATTGAAAACCCTTTTTTTAATGAAAAACCATCCAAGCGTATAAAAGCAATCAATGTGCAAAAATTCAAGTCCACTCGGGTGACAACCATGGCACGATCAAGTAATGCTTGTGCTACTTTCCTTCTTTTACACACGATTTGCTACATCGTTCCACTTGTTTGCGACTTCGATGGTTCCCGATCGACTGTCACAATTGGGGTAAAACACGCCAACTACACGCATTGCTACTCGACATCAGTAAAAGCGAATCTTTTCAGCCTGCTGCCAATCACAAGGGTAGTTACCTTCACACCGAAAGTAAGTTTCACAAACCTAAAGTACTGTTTGCATTTTCTATGAAAGATTTTTGTTTTAATTTTTTGCCATTTCTCCCCCTGGAATCTTCACAGATGGCCGTCAGATATATCAAAGTTACTTCCCGAATGCATCAACTGCTTTCTGCCCGTATTATACAGGGTAGTCTCAGCATGACTTCGTTGCGACCGATCAGTATTGCGCTGACCGCCCACTACGGTGGCCGGCTAAATGCTGAAATACTGGCATACTGCCGAACATAAGTTGCGGTGTGCTCATGATAAAGAAACTATCATGAGCTAGTGATCAGCAATTGATTATCACAATCTTGATTTTAAAACTTAAACTATCACTACCGGTTTGTTTGGTTTGGTTTGTAATAATTTTTCGTTTTTCTTTTGCTTTTACATTCATTTGTCAATCAATTCGGCAATCTAAAATGCCGATACCAGAGTAGCAAAATATGATCAAAACTACGAGATTTTCTCACCGACGTTTATCAAATGCTACACTGAAACAGTATATTCCACCAGCAACACCAATATGCCAACAGATCGCAGTGTTTCTTACACCCCACCGGTAAGAAATGTATGCTCAGTGACGACACCTTCTAATTTCCGCTGCACAATCATTTTCAGCCCGGTCCGTTGAAGATTCAACACATAAAGGTAGTAAGTTTTGCGCAAAATTTTATCACATCCTCCTTAACAGATGGCGGTATAGGAACGGGTAATCCTACGATAACCACGGTTGTGGTTAACTCTGCGGAAGGTATACCATTCAAATCAACTGTTACATTTTTTTGCGCCCCATAAACAGCGCAGTTAGTAGAGCGCTCTGCATGGCTTCTCTACGGAAGAGCAAAGCCGTTATGATCTTCACTTTCAAGGAGCGCTCCAAATTCAGGACGAACCGGTTCACCAGCCACTTAGTTTCTCGATTCCACCAAAACCATAAACTGGGACGCTTACCTTCAAAACTTACCACCACCCAAAAACATAACAACCTGCATTGACCTAATTTCCGATGCAGTGAAACAAGGAGAAAAAGACGGCATAATTATTTTGGAAACCAGCGCTTGACACGCACATACACACACATGGTCAAGTACACACGGAATGGTCAAGATCAAAGAGAAAGCAGAGCGCGAGCGTCTTGTGTTTTTGGTAGTGAATAAAAAAACAAGAAAAGAAGTACCCTTATGGGTGTTGTTCTGAAGTCCTCAATAAACTGTGTCCGACCTGGAAGTTGCCCGGTCATGCGCAAGGAACGATAGCAAGCAAATTGGTGTCATTTAATTAGTCCAAATTGATCCCCAACGATGCGTCTCGTTCGAAAAATACATTATTTCTTGTGCAAAAAAATCCCAAAACAAAAGTGAAAACCACACACTTTTCAACTGATAACGCCGTTCAACGTCTGCGACCGCGGTATAAAGCTGGTTCCCATCGTTTCGACCCACGTCAGTACGATCGCGAACGTGAAAATAAAATGTCCTGCCCAGCGTTACGGCTTACGTTATCGGGCAGTTGGCTGCTGGTAGGGCTGCTCATTGCGTACGGATCACTGCCCGGCCGGGCCCAACCGCCGGAGGCGCTCAACTATCCGAACGTTATCACGTTTGGTTCGTTCTCCGGCACCATCTGCTTCTCGAACTCCGTGCTCGTGAAAACGCTGACACCGCTCACCTCACGCACCTTTACTTTTACTCCGGCGGTAAGTGTGTACGACACCAATGCTGAGGCAGCAGGTTAGTGATTGTGCCTTACTTTCTGTGCAGACCGCTCTGACGTACGTCATCTGCTACAACAATCTGCTATTGCATCCGTTTGATGCGCAACTCGTCGGCGGTGGTATAGGCGCTACGACCCAGACCGGCATTGTGCTTACTTCGGCGACCGGGAAGCTCGCTGCCAACTGTGACGCTTACTGCATGTAGAGAGCTAAAAAAACGGGATTATCGGCACCATTGCTCCTTTGATTTCAGGAGAGTTTATTTTACGGAGGAAGTGCGACGACAAATTCAAATTAAGAGACGATTGGTATATCATCACCATACTTTTACAAAAGCAACGGAGAGTATACGCTCGAGTAGTTTTAGCTGTAAAATAAAATGAAACTTTTTTATACCATGTCTTCGCTCCTTCATTGTAGAAAGTTTCCTTAACATACATAATGTCAGAATGTGCTTATGTGATTTCAAGCTGACTGTCACCGTTTCGCTACACGTCAGTACGATCGCGATCGCGCATATACAATCAGTGCTGCAAATGGTTACTGTCTATCCTTTAAAAAAATCTGACTGATAAAAATCCATGTCAGCGTCACGTACTCAATTGTGATAATCGGAGGTGATACTCAAAACTATTGGTGTGATCAATGCATGCTTCGTGACATTTTGTGCGGCCAACGCTTGGACAGTCACTATGTGATGACTTTTTCTTACTGTCTCAATCAGTTCTGCATAATGGTACTGACATAGTCATGACAAATTCCAACTGAAACAACATCATGTCAGCGTCACGAGCTCTACTGTGATAATCAGAGGTGAAACTCAAACATTTGGTGTGACCATCACATGCATGGTGACATTTCCCTGTACCACTGATTACACATAGCAGGTTGCAAAAATAACACGTACTCAATTGTAATAATAAGAGGTGATACTCAAAACGATTGGTGTGGTCATTGCATGATTCGTGACATTTTTGCGACCAACGCTTGGTCAGTTACTATGTGATGACTTTTTCTTAATATCACAATCAGTTCTGCATAATGGCACTGACATAGTCATGACAAATTCCAGCTGAAACAACATCATGTCAGCGTCACGAGCTCTACTGTGATGATCAGAGGTGAGACTCAAACATTTCTTGCGACCATCACATGCATGGTGACATTTCCCTGTACCACTGATTACAAATAGCAGGATAGTGAGTCCGAAGTATAGGGGTACAGTCCATTCGGGGCTTGAACCTATGACGGTCATGTTGTTAAGTCGTACGAGTTGACGACTGTAACACTGAACTGGCCCAAATAATAAGTTGCAAATGTAATCAGTTACAAATCACAATAATAGGTTGTGATTTTTGGCAATAAAATGTATTTTTTTATGTTAAAACTATCATTTATTCCTAAAAATCACTTCCTTATGTAACTTGAAAAATTGGCCCCACTACTTGGGTTGCCCATTTCGATCTGATTGTTTACAAGCTAAGCCTCTGCAGGCTTCATTTACTACGCGATTGATCGTCTCATCTTCGCTCATATCATACATTGGTGTGCAATTTGTTAGTAGATTTGCTCGCTAAAAGAAGGGTTACACCATGCTTGAACCACCAGATTAGGAACGGTTTTACGGTTTCCTGTTGATCGATCGCTCTCGTTTTCATTCCCCTTGTTTTTTTGTCCACGAAAGCCCTGCTGCACAAATCATTTGCACACGAGTTGACAAAAGAGATGACAAAACCCGTTTGATGGTGCGTGCCCTAGTTTAAGTGGGACGGGGATGCTTATTTTTGCAAACCAAAGGGATCTCGCTAGGGTAAAATTTATTATTCGATGCATTTGTGCATTCGCTGATGCATCGGGGTGCAGCAACAGGTTTTACAAAAGACAGGATAGAGTGAATAGCTAGGGCACGTGCTACGATTGTAATGAATATATTGCATTATGAATGATTAGTTTTGTGTGAATTACTAAGTTATGCATTTGATTTGACAACGGAAATTATGATATTTTATTCATTAAGACGAATCATATAATGCTGTCTAAGCTATTCTTATAATAAGTGAGCATTTTTTATACTTACACATAGATAGCACTACTGTAATTAAGTCCATATTTATTTTGAATCAACCTTATAACTATTTTTGTCAAAAGTTGATCGGACAATCGGACAATTATTTCGCGAGTTATAGCATTTTGTACGTGTTATGAAAAAATAATAGAAAAACAAAAATTGGCTGGATGAAGAGTTTCCAGAAAACTGTTTCATCAAAATCAACCTTAAAGTATTGATTCCTTCCTTCCTTTTTGGCTCAACAACCGATGTCGGTCAAGGCCTGCCTGTACCCACTTGCGGGCTTGGCTTTCAGTGACTAATTGATTTCCCCCCATAGCAGGATAGTCAGTCCTACGTATGGCGGCGCGGTCTATTTGGGGATTGAACCCATGACGGGCATGTTGTTAAGTCGTACGAGTTGACGACTGTACTACGAGACCGGCCTAAAGTATTGATATGCTTTATTAAAACGTTATGTAACGAGCGATGGAGGAAGACGTTGAATAGGGAATGTACCCAAAAGAGGTGGTTACCGGGTCGAAAACATAAAAAAATTCACAGAATAATGAAAAACAACCGTTAAATGAAGTTGATCCGGAAAGCTGACACCTAAATGATATCAAAATAATATTTTTCATATGCCATTCACCACTGTTCAATATGACAAATCTCTATGCAAAACATTGCTGCAGAATTGTTTCATCACCCACCGAATAATTAAGACCCGACTCTCAAGGAATATTTCCTGTGCTCAGATATTAAAAGAATGCGCGCTGTGAAGATATTTCGGTCCAATGAAGAGGTGAACGCCGCAATTGAGGACTATTTTGAGACAAATGACAAATCGAACTACAAAAGTGGTATCAAAAAGTTGAAACCCGCTTTAATTGGTGTATTTATTTCTCGAATTGATACATGCTGAATATGAAAAGATGATTTAACCAAACCGGTGTGTGTGTTACTATCATAGGCGAAATAATAATCAGCCAACCTGTTAGGCTAACATGGTATAGCAGACCCCTTAATTCTTGTTATACAGAATATCACATTGAAGATTGTATCAACACATGCAATTACATGAAATTCTTTCGATCTATTACCCATCAAATTCATTCCAGTACAGGTTGAATCAATAGGGCATACAATATTTGCTGTTTAATTTTGTTTCAGCCATGTCTCCGTAATGCATGCTTTGAAACACAATACAGTAAATATTATTTCCATAATTTTTATTTATTTTTCTATCTCATCCAGATAAAATGAACATTCATTCGATGATTACAACACTTTGGTTGTAAATCGAACCTTTGAAACAAGCTCAACAAACTGTTCCAAACCAGGCCCAAACCCAGACAGACCTGACTCTTTGTTTGGTAGTTTTTTAGCTCACCTTACCAATTTTCCCCACTCATCCCTGCTCACCGGCAAGTCGAATACTGTGCTCATTTTCCATGCCCTATCTAGCGACAAAGTAGCATTAAGTGTGCACGAAATGTCGAGCTTATTTATTTATAACTCAACGACAGATAAGCGCCTGTCCAAACCGCGCCATCGATCCAAGACCATGAACACGCAGCAGGGGTTTTATTCGGAAAATCAACGAAACCAGAAAAAAAGCAAAGGTTGGGAAAAGACATGGAAAAAATACATTCAATGCTTAAACAATCAGTATTTTTTCTAGCGCAAAGGAACGAAAACGGAAACACAATCGCCGCAGCGTGCGTGTTCCAAACCGATACGTGCACGTTAAAAAAAACCTTTCACCTTAAGAAAATGTATAGTCAACGCACGCAAAGACGCAAGAACCACCGAGCCAATGCAAGACGAAAAAAAAACTCCTCAGCCTACCAGCACCACCACCACACGCAAGGGAACCTCTTCTAAGGGGTGGCTTTTCCACCGGACGCGAGGGGTGGGGCCTGTGGCTCAGCAACCGTCCTATAGCACCGCTAGGACGAATGGTTTTCTTACTGCTCACCGTTCTTACTGTTATTATCTCGTGGCTTTTTTTTTGCTTTCTCTTTTCCACCGTACAATTTTGGACGATTTTCGGTGTGTCTCTGTGTGCCGTCCCTTTGCAGCCCAGGGGTGAATCAGCGACATTCGTTCCCTTGCACGAGGATAAACTTTTTTTTTGCCTTGTTGTATTGTACCTTGTCCCATCCCCGTTTTTTTTTCGTTCATTCTTCCTTTCAAAACCTTCAATTTGGTTCTATGCGAGGGGTGTGTGAGCAATCGGCAATGAGCACAAGCCATAGGGACGAAAAGGACGAAGCTAAACGCTCACGGGTGGTGGAAAGTGGTGAAAAAACCGTCGGTATCGCCAGCTTCAGCTAGCAGGATACAGATGGCGGTAGCAAAATGATTAAAGGATTCTAAAATTAATTCAACCATGTTTATAAATTATATGAACATACAATTTCAATGTTGATGTACAATTCTTTCGGTAAGTATTATTAAACTTCTCCCATATGCTAATCAATACGTCAATTAGTGACATTTGACTGCATTAAACATTAATTGCCCGTTGGCTTACAACTGTTCGGATCAGCGGTGTCGTAATTGGAATGTAATTAGGATTAACGCCACCAACCACCGCCCTAGCACCGTGGACGTTGGATCATGCTTCATTTCCGCCTTCGCCTCATCGCCCTCGGGGTGATGGTGTTCTAGTTCGTTCTTTTTTTTTTGCTTTTGCTTTCAAACTCACACCCCAAACGGTCCCGTTTTTTGGAGGGATTTTGCACTAATTGAAGTCAAAATGATGCGTTTAATGTCTAGTAAATGTTCTGTGCATTCGCTACATTGCCTTTAGCATTTATTATGATCTGCTTTCTTTCAGGGGATTTTTTTTTTTACTTTGGTTCGCTTCGTGGACACGTTTCAATGGCTGACCTTTTGCTTAATTTTGCGGTTCAAGCGATGCTAGTAGGAGGTGGTGGGAAGATGTAAATGAAACGCGCACATTAAAGGAAGAACCTTACGGCACAGGAAATGTAATTATTCGCTGACTTCTGGTTGACTTGCAGAGTGATGGTTGGAGGGATCTGCAAGCCTTCTAATACTGAAAGCATCTTCAAAAGCTAGATATTCCAAATGTTTCAACATTTTAAACACATTTCCAAAGAAAACATGCTCCCGAAGAAAACCACCAATCATTCCATTGTCACAATCGTCAACGTTAATTATATGCTTCCGTTCCACCAATTCCATGGCTCTGGCTCGCCCCGTAAATCCTGCTCCCAAAAGCAACCGTTTGATGGTGTCCCACCTAGCACTTCCGGGTGGTTTCCTCCAGATACCGGAAGCGGAAAAGCGAACCCTCCGGAACGGTGCTACCTGCCGAGCTGCTTTTGACGTGCAAAAATTACCACCCGTCATAATTAATGATATTTCCAGAGCATGTGTATGTATGTGTGTTGTTGTTGTTCTGTTCGTGGTCGGGTGCATTCAACGATCGCCCTGCACCGATGTGACGGAGGCACACTACAGCGTTTATAGGTTGTTGCTGTTTGTTTGCATTGTAATGCAAATTTTGACGCAAAACCCTTCGGCATCGGTCGGATGCCAGGCGCCTCACACGGTGTTTATTGATAGGCCCGGCTTTTGGCTTTCCCTCTGGAGCGTGCAATTTTTCGCACACTGGCACGCCGGTACGCAATCCTAACCTTCCCTCGGCGTCGTTACTGTCGCCTGGGTGGGATAGAGTTATTTATTTAACAATTACCAATTTCCCGTCCCATTTTAATTATGTTTTGCAGTGCTCAACATCGCTCAGCGAGGGTAACGGATCCGTGCATTGATTTTTATCTTGTGTCTAATTGATAATTACTGTTTGGAAACAATTTATACTAAGCTATAATTGCATACATACAACATATCTGCCATTTTATATATTTTTCTGCACAAACTCTTTTAAATCTTGGACTTATTAACCCCTAAAAACTTCTCCTTCTCTTTCTCAGCAATGAATCTGAATTGATAGTGCTATATCATAACTAAAGGAATACATTTGAAAGAAGATTTAAGGGAGGTTCTGGTGTCTTATTTCCCGATGAATTATTGCATCATTCGGTTGCGAAATCATCTGTTCCCATTAGAATTACAAAACGAAACATGCATCGATGTTGCTCATACCTTCCTTCGTTCAATTAGCCACAGGGCAAGATTCTGCTTCGATTAGTGTCGTAACAGAGAAAGAAAGACAGAGAGAAAAACGGAGTTTGTTGCGAAAGACAAAAATGAAACACCAAGAAAAAGGATCAACTTCACCTGTACGGTGCCGCAAGCCAGACGATCTCATCCGAAACTACACCCGAAAACAGTGACCAAACTGCACATTTCATCCAGCGCAATGAACAATATATCATCAGCCCAGCGAACCACAACCCAACTCCCGCGAGCGATACTCGGCTGCCAGCACTACATTTCATTGCACTCGACGACGGCTTTGCGCCGGCGACGGTGCAAGATTATGCTCAGTGAAAGACCCCCCAACCGAGCGTCTTTCCCACTGTCTAAGCGCACTGCTATTACGCTCCTTAGAAGGACGTTATCCACGCACACATGCAAACATGCTAACCCACTCGAAGGCATGCGTGTGCTCATCTGGATAATTTGATAAAAATTATACCCGTGCAGCTCTCGACAGGGCCCGGGTATTAATGTAATTGTAATTATTAGCTTCGGCCGTACGTACACGATCGCTTCTCGCCGTTGATCGTTTCTTGCGTCGTGAGTGCAAACGTGGCAGGGAATCGTTGGGGATGCGGATGGGCGGAGGCGGCCGTTCCGAATTCAATTTATCGTTCAATTTCGTGTCCTTTTAGCCCCTAAATGGTGCTTGGCGATGGTTCTTATGGGAGGGCAATGTGTTTCTTAAATGTTGTTGTTCATTTGCCACAGGCTACCGGCTAGGATGGCTTGTTTGTGTGTGTGTGTGTTGTCCGGGAATCGTCCCAGCTGGACTGGAGTCCCCCAAGGACGTGTGAATAAGCTATTGATGAGATGTAGTTTTGTGGTTTTTTTTTCTTTGGGGAAAATATTGATTGCTCATAAAGGTGGAAATTATGTCGTTCGGAATGTTCATACGAAGGCGATGGCTTTTTAAATGCTGAAAAATACAGCTTATTAGTGGGGAGAACTTTTATTCTATGTTAATCATTTACATAAAAAGCAAACTTCAGTAAAGCAATTGTGAAAAGATGCAAATTATAATGGTTTAAGGTAAAAGTAGTATGGTGTCTGCTTTTTAGCATTAAAAGGAGTGTTTTAAATTTGATAAACAATCGTTATATTGTAACAAGCGTACACATAAAGCAAATTTAGCTCTTCTCTCAGTACTAGCTTGAATATTAGAAAAAATGAGGTTCAATTCATGCAAATAATAAAATAAACTACAGCAAATATCAATTGTTTCCTCTGAAGCTTGCCATTAAACTAAAATAGAACCACATATAACTCTTTCATGAGACATTCATTGTTCCCTGAATTATAAAGAGCTGATCGCTCGATCAACATCATCAGTGGCTCAGAGGCAGCATTAGCTGCAATTGCCGTTGCATCGCTCACACGCTCGCTTGCATGCGATTCGCGTGCATTTTTCGATGCCTCATTTCGACACGGAATCGACATTGATGGAACGTCATTTGCATAAATCACATAAAACGGGTTGAGCGAAAGAAATGGAAAAATACAACAACCAAAATGAAACATACACACACATACACGATCGAAATCCAGTTGCCATTAGAGTGAGGTATGATTGTTTTGTTCTTACTTCTGTTTTTCTTTCGCTTTTATGCATCCCCATCAGCAGCGTGTTCCTTTCCCGCAACCTCATCTGCCACGAATGAAAGTTTTTGCTGTCATAATGCGACGCTTCGTTCCGCGATTTATCATCCGGGATCGGAATCTTTCACACGCTGTAAAATGAAATTATGTTCTGCGGGAAAAAGCGAACGCAACACCGTACGGCAGCGGCAGCGCACAATGCGCCACACCAAGATATGTGTGTGTATGTGCCGTACGGTCGTTGCGCATTTGCATAAATTCTGATATATCCTACGACCAACCCTGCCGCCGGTGCTTCTAGTCGGCCTGCCGGAGTGTTCTCTCCGCACGTAAAAGGGTTACGGGTTTCTGTCCCTTTTTGGCCTGCTGTTCCGTTGTCTATTGCCAGTCCTTGGCTTTTTTTTACTCTTCCCGCTCGGCAACAACGGCGACACGAACTCATACGCTAACAATGCGAACAATCTCGGTGTTTCATAAGCACTCTTACCGCTTACCTTTTATTATTTACCTCTTCCCGTGTCTGCCAGGCACACACACAGTGTCCTTTTGCCCTGCTTCCGGTTTGTTCTTGCGAGCGAGCGGATGTAAATAAATAATTATTTATGCAAAAAGCCGGCCGAGCATCGGAGCGTTCCCTTACCCTGTCCGCGCGATCGCGATCGTAAGGCATCAATGCGGAAGCACGGCAGCTTGGCCCTTTGGGTTGCGGCGCGTGAGAATCCTAATTTACATTCAAATTTTTTCCTCCAATTTTCTACGCTCCAGCACGCCGGGCCGTTGGACTTATGCTGGCACAGCATAATCTCCATTCTTTCCGCGGCACCTTCAGCACCGGCAGCCCTTCAAATCCTGTCCGCTTCTTCTTCTTCTTTTTTCATTGTTGTTTTAGCTGGCTCAAAGCAGTACGCACGGTTGGTTGTCGGGCGCGAGGTAATGAGGATGGCGTTGCTTGCGCGTAGCCGACAGTGAAATTAACCCTGCCACTCACCGGTCGAACCGGGCCGAGGTGACTGACTATCCGCAGATCCTCAGAATCCGCAGTGCGCGCGAACGGTAGCACCATTCAGTCGGCGCAAGGCTTTGCTGGTTGGATGATGGTTTGAGATCAAGCCGCAGCCGGGATCGAGATTTCGTTTCGGGAAACGTTTGCAGTGTGAGTGTGGGCTGCACAGTGACGCAAGAGATCGTTGGAGCATGGTTGGCGGCTTGCAAGGTGTTGTGTGATAGTGATGTAATAGAAGTGCGTTGGATTAGTGAAAGCAAAGAAAAATTGAATTAAAGGAAATATAATGGAAATTACACAAATTGTAGCTACGTTCAACATTGGCAGTGAAATGTGATACCAGATATAAGATGGGATGGAACAGATACTATGTTCAATGAATAACATGTAAATTGAGTTAATTACAACGTAATGGAAATCATGCAGATACTACACGAAATGTACCACACTGCCATGGCAGACGTCTGACTATCAAAAACAAATCAGACCGTTATGCAGTATTCAAGTTTTCTTCTACAAAAAATAAAAAAAAAACCGTTTTTTTCTCAGAACTAGTGTTGAAAATACTATGTACCACGTAATAAAAACAATATTTAAAAAGCAAGTAGTGGTAGTACCCGTAGTAGTGTTATTGAACTAAAATTCGTTCCAAACGATAATTTAGAAATAATGTTATTATTTACGTTAGATTGAAATGTTCTTCATTCTTCTACTTAGGGTTTAAAAGCTAAAAGTTGTTGCCATTTTACATTGCATCTAAAAAACCTATTATTTTGTGAAGTCTATTACTTCTTGTAAAATCCTTTGATGTTTTAAAAATTTGATATTTTTAAGCGGATTTTAATTCCATTCTTATAATTACGTGATTATCATTTTTTCACATACCTTCTATGAAATATAACTGATTTACAAAAAATCGTTACGTTTTGGCCCTATTTTCTAATTTGGAAGTGTTTTTTTTATCGTAACACCTTTAGAGGTACCAGGAAAAAAGGGCATTTTAGATATTTTTCCAGGTTATTTTGTTTTGGAATTTATCAAAATATTTTACTCAAAACAAATGGTGTTCCTGCAAGAAATTTACCAAACAAAGGCCAAAACTTGCACATGAAGCTGAGTGAAAAATCAACTTTAAAATCAATTATCCGTTCTGGGTTGTCTACAGTCGTAGAATAGTACTTTGTTTTGGAATTTAAATATGTTTACCTTATTGAAACTTAAAATGCATTAAAACACATCTGTACCACTATAAATTTTACATCTATTGGAAACATCTACCTAGAGCGCTTTAAAATAATTTTTGTTTAGGACAAACGATACAGAAAATAAGTATATTTTCAATCAATGAAATAATAGATCATCATAAATTCTACACCATACAACATTCAATCAAAACAAATTTCATTGAACAAAACAAGGTCAAATTTATTGAAATCATGTATTCTGATTTGAAAACTGCTATTAAAGTTTAAAAAAATCATTATAAAGAACAGATGAGCAAATATTTTAACAGTTCTTGGCCTCCATTTTCTATGCAAGAAAGAATGTATTCGCTACAAAAGAAGCTTCTAGTACCGACGGCATATTCAGTAATGAACTCCAAGTGAAATGTTCAGCTCATTTAGTATCGCTCCTGTGAACAAAGTGGGTGTTAGTCACTACAACTAAACTCAATATAATTTATCTACATTTCTTACTCACTTATTTCAAAAGAAACTGTTTCTTATCTGTTGTAGAAATAACAAGAAATCCAAAGGATGGTAAAATAGATAAAGATTGATAAAGGAATTCTGAATGGTTGTCTTTCACGTCGAAACTGTTAACCAACTTCATGTTTCGTTTTTTGGCAGACGTTTTTTAAATAAAAGTTGTTCGTTAAATGTTCAATACTAACAATTCCTATATAACAAATTATACGACAAACGAGTTATTTTGTTATACAACACACTCCAGAATTTATTGTTACACATCTTAAATTGAGTATGATAAAAAATACAAAGATACAAATTCTACAAGTTTGATGAACAGTTAAAACACAGCTGCGAAGAATATAATAACTTTTACATCCTACTTTATGTTTGTAGCAAGTCTTCGCAAAAGGGAAATACGTGAAGATAAAATCAAAAAGTACCCTTTCAAACTGTACTGCATCTATTCACCGTCAAACAATTCAGTCAGTCATCTACACCAGTGAACTGATGAAAGCATCCGCTTTAATGTAAAATTAATTTCATCTCATTGGCTTCCCGAAACGTTTTGTTCCGCGGCGGTGCGTTGATTGAACTAGGTCAAGTTTACGCTTTAATTACCACACCCACCACCGCCGCCAAACAGCAAACTCGCCAGACGCTAATTAACATAAAACATCATTTGTCTGAAATGAACCAGCAGCAGCAGTGGCGGCGTCTGCGAAAATGGAAAAACTGGAGCAGAGAAACGTTACACCCAAAGCGCAAAGGAAAAGTCATTAACCGGGTGCGAATGTGATGGTGTGAGATGTGTGCTCGGGTCGAGGTCAGGATGCGTCTTCCTGGTGCGCCCGGTCGTCTAGGTGACCGTAGAAAGTGAAAATTATTTACCGAATCACCCGTTAATTATGTTGTTGTCTGTTTTTGGGTGGAAAATCGTGCCCGAAGACAAGTGGCCATGTTTCGCCCTGGCCCCGGCGCAGTTCATTAGCGAGGATACTGCTGGGAGATGGGCTTGGTGAGGAGGTGTAACGACGCTTCCATTCCATGCTTCGGCCATTTCGTGCACGAAAGCCAATGCCGCCCGATTTTCCGCCCGAGCACCCGAGTCGTTTCACCCTACGCTACGCACCCCTACACCGACACCGACAGGCAGTCACGCACACAGACACACATACACACACACACAGCGACTCCATAGGGGATTTTCTTCTTCGCACATACAGACACATTTTTCCCTCGCACATTTTTTCCCCAACGCCGTACAAACACAAGCAAACGGTGGTTAAGAAATGTGCGCTACTTCGTCTCAGGAGGGGAAGTTTGCGTGCAAGTGTTGGTGTAAGCCCAGACTGCCTAAAAGAGGGTGGCTCACCAACACTCACGTAGTCGGTGAATCGAGCAAAAAAAAATCCGCATTTTCCTTTTGTGAGTTTTCTTACACTAAGACTTTGCACACTAACACCAACGCAGCTGCTGGTTAGGCTAACGGAAAAATCGCGCGTGTGAGTGTGAACATTGAAGCCGTTGGTTGTGTTGGTGCACACTGTGATGGTGTTAGTGCCCGCACACAACCGTCTTCACCCTGCGAAAGTATGTGCTCGTTATCTGGCGTGGAAATCTTATGGAAAACTGCTGCCCCGCCATCCTGGCAAACCCCGCCGGAATCGTGCGTTGCATGGCGTGGCAAGAACTAACGAGCATACGGATTTCCATTGGACGCGTTGGGCGTCTCGAGGCGTGTTCCTTCCGTCCCGGTTCACGTGCTGTCGGTGGAATGGTGGTTGATGAAGGCCGGAAGGAGGGATGGTACGATGGTTTGGGAAAATTGCCATTTTCGGGATAACGAATGGATTCTATGGATTTTCTTGGATACGTACGGGCGCGATTGGAAACTTTTGTTCAACGTAAGACGCTTCTGCTGCTGCTGATGGTGAAAAGTAAAGCATGAGGCGGACGAATGCGATTATTATTATCCTGGTAAGGACGCAGAGGGAGGGATTTACCTTCATAAAGTAACCATTGAATTGAAAGAAGCTCAAAAGCAGGATAAAATATTCCGGGTTTTATATACCATAAAGTATTGGCAATGACTGAAGCGTATCGAAAACCGTATGAAAACCTTTTATGTTTATTTTATTCAAAACTTATTTATTTAAAGCTATGGAAGAAAATAGATGAAGGAAATTGCATAAGGTATGTCAATACCATTCCAAATGGACCTAAATGTTTTCTATTGATGTTCCTTATTATTTGAAGAATCTGTTATACATCAGTTACTAAACATTTATTAATATTTTCATTGACTTTCTACAACAACCTTCGCCATCTAATAAATCGAAGCATTCATGCGTCTTACCGTGCATATCAGCAAAATTATTAAACGTTGCACCTTGAAATTTATTTAATTTTCCTTTATTAATTCAAAACCGATACAAAAAAACTGGAAAACATATCCCATTAAAGTGCTCCAATCGGTATTGCATCCAGCTCGTTCATTAAACCCATCCGTTCGCCCAGTGTTTAATGTCCATCCATTCTACCGTTTTACTGTCCTTGAAAGCTGTCCCGCACTTTGCATCACAGGCTTGAGCAATCGAAGCAACTGGGTAATGGTTTAAGTTTAAGGACGCAAGAAGCTACCCACCTCGGGCAGTGAAGTTCCACCCGACTCCCCGAGCTGTGAAAAAGTGACGTAAAGTACAAATGAATGTTTCCCAAGAATGAGAGAAGCGTTAAAGAAAAGCAAGGAAAACACAGCTCGAAAGACGTAAAGTCAAAAGTGAAAGTGGAAAATGAGCCAACCGAACCATCGTCGACCGTGCCCCGCAGCAAGCGAAAGTGATAGTGGCCTTCTCGGGGATCTTGCGTCCTAGGTCAAGAAATTAATTGCTTTTTGTCGAGAGCATCACCATCATCCTCATCATCATCTTCGTCTTCGTCGTCGTCATTATCATCGTTTGTGGCGGGGTCAGCAGCTTCCGAGCAGCTGTTAAAAAGACCGCTGACTCCATCGCTGACTGCCCGGAAGCTCTTTCGCATCCCGACTGCGAGTGGTTCAGTGGTGGACAAAGTACTTAAAAGAATTTCCTACTCTCTTTCTTAGTCCATCCACGGTTGACTCCTTTCTTCGCGGTGGCGATTCGTTTGCTGCCCCTCCCGACTAGCGTCAGGACTGAGCAAAGTGAACTGGACAGTAGTAATAAAACGCTACCCCCCGCAGAAGGTTAGTGTTGCATTAGAGACGAACGAAGAAATCAAAAGGACAATGTAAGAAGAAGGAAACCCAGTCACGGAAAAATCAAGAAAACGGACGACACTCCGAACGGACGGACGGACGCAGCATGCAGAAAACTGCTTGGAAATTGTTTTAATTTGTTTGCTTTACATAAAAGTCAAGTGCTGCCCGTCGCCTCAGGAAGGCTTCAGTTGTCGCTTCCATTCCCGGCTGCCTACAGCCTTGCAGCCGGGAACTTTCTGCCCGGCGAGCTTGTGGAATGAAAATTGAAACTTCACCATGCCCGAACCGTTTACCGAAGCCCCGGCGACGCCCGTCTGACGACGCCCGGCCACTGGCTAATGGTGAAAAGTGAGCGAAAATTAAATTAGGGCATCCTTCTTCTCCGGGTGACAGCAGTATTCTTGCAGATGGGAAGTAGAAAGCGGGCGAAAGGGGAGGAAGCACAACCGACCGGGTGACGTTAACTAACTAGGTTAAATAAATAACTAACTGCCAGTGGTTTTTGGGGGTGCCCACGCACCCTGATCCGGTTTGGTCGGACCGGCCAAGCGCTCGTATTAGATCATGTCGTCTTTAACGCAATCATTTCACTGGCGGCCACAGGCTGGGAGACCGGGTGAGGATGTTAAGGATGGAGTCTTTAGTGTTTGTCGTCACGACTGTTGCTAGGTTGATGCAAAAGCAAGTAAGACAGTGATCTACGCACGCAACCTGAAGTAAGGTTGATGCTGGTGTTACATTAACAGGCAAATAAATTTAACGTTACTATAGACTCGTTCAAATAATATTAAGTGAAACAAATTTAAGTTTAACCCTGGAAAATTTTTAAAAGATTTATTGTTGTAATGGAAGTGATCCTTCGAACCCGATCACGTATGAGGGCATTGAAGTGTTATTTTAGTTACTTTTATTCCATCATAAGCGAGTGACAAAATTTTTAAGCACAAGTTCATTGTAATGATGTTATCTAATTACTAGAATTCAACAATATGAAGGATTCATTGTTCCAATGTAATTAAAATAGTTTGAGATTGACGAAATTGCATTTATTGTAGGAATGTGTATAGGCAATATTGTCAATAGAGTTGAGCTCTAACCAATAATCGACGATAAAATGGTTAAAACATGATAAAAGAAAAAAATACTATGCTCATAAACAAGAAAAAATGTAAAAGCGGCTGAACTATGCATTTAGATAACGCAAACAGAACTATTTCGGAACAAATCTGAGGATAAAAAGATTTAAAAAACGTGTTGTTAATATCCACCGCTGCCTAGACTCGTCAATATTTGCAACAGATTTGAAAAGTACCAGAAATAGTTTTGTTAAAGTAAAAACTAATATTGCACTTCAGTTTAATAAAGAAAGAAGCTGTAGCATAGAGGTTTTTTCAGTTTATTTTAGCAATGATTTCAAAGCTATAAAAGTAAAAGATATGTTAAAGCAACTAATACATGCTAACTTATTGTCGTTCAATGTAAAAAAAATGCTGGAATGCCTCACGATAGACGAAACTATTACCTCCCAGCAAATGTTCTTATTTTGCTACCCATTTCGGCAGATTAAATTCCTAACTAACGCTATCAGGCCCTTTTGTAAATTAATAAACTAAAAAAAAACCTCAAAATCATCTCCAGCAGAGCACAATAAATAAACTAAATTTGATTACATTTACTCGCTCCGTGTGCCCGGCTACCAAATTTATCACATTCGAACGAACCGATGAAGAGTCATTCAATCAGTTGATAAACCTAACAACTGCGCCTCTTTCGTTTCTTCCCTTCTTTCTGCAACATTCGGGTAGATTTTTTTTTTTTGAATGTTTCCTTTCGCTCTGTTATTCTGAACAAGATCTCCGATGGCTGGGTAAGAAAATATGTACAGATAAATCCCATAAATACCAAACCGACTTCCGTGCCCCGTGCTCTGTTCCGTCGGGTTTTTTCGAATGCGTACTAACGAACCGGCTCCGGTTTTACCTCACTTTACCACCGAGGGGACATCACCGGAAGAGGACAACCAAACACACTCACACACAGCGACACTCACACATAGGGCACATGCGTCCCTGCGGAACGGAACGGGCCGAAGTGGCGGCGGCGGTCGACGAAAAAAAAACTGGGAAGAAACACCTGAAATCAGCTAAAACCGACGAATCACGTTCAAATTCCCGTTTCTTATAAATTATGATGACATCGTACAATTTTGCTGTTTTCAGTTCAGTTCACTTTTTTCATCCTCCCGGCTCCGTCACACTTTTTTGCACACTTCCGACACCGGTCGGACACGTTCCTGCCGCACAAACTCGAACAGCAGCTCCAACTTTGGCGAAGATAGATGATTGGATGCTCTCCATTCCCCGGTGCGTTGCGACTGTACGCGGCCGACCAGCTTCAGGTGCAGCACGGACACCGAAGGCACACCGGCGCTACTACAGCCAGTGTGACAAATGAAGCAAAAGGCTTTGCCCGTGTCGCAGAATAGAGTGCCAGTGAGAGAGAGAGTGGGAGAGAGAGAGTGAAAAAAGCTGGGCAAAAGGTACATCCTTCATGCCCGAATCCGGCCTCCGGTAGGTTGGAAGAAATTGGATTGGATCGGATTGAATCTGGAGAGAATATTTCCTGTCAGCGACCGTGGCGAAAAGCGTTCCGGGGGCCTTTGGAGCGAAGGTTCCAATTTTTTATTATCACTTCTTTTGGTCTGCTTCTCCTTCTCCCGTCTGCCCCGCACACGTCTAGGCTGTTTGGGTGTATCCTGGTGGGTGCGCGCGTCGTATCCTGATGTCATTACCGGTGCCACTGTAGCCGACATTCATGACTGAACAGGGGAGACACTACGGGAGGAATATGTCGAGGAAGAATGGATTCCGCGTTGTTTTTTTTTTTTTTTTGTTGCCCCTTGCCCACCAACCTGCCAACCACAATACTATGCTCCCCTTTGGTCCATGTCCGTGTGCCAAAGTTTTGCACCTTCCAGAAGCCAAAACGGCCTTATTTAAATTGAAATCCAGCGAAAGAACCGGTACGAACTACGCCACGGTGGTTTGTGTGCCCGTAGTATGCAAAACTTGGGCACTCGAAACTCCACCAATTTTGTTGGGTTATGTATGCGGGAGGGCAAAAAGGCAGCGGTTTCGGGTTAGTCGAGCAAGAGGGTGTTAAAAAAGAAACATGGCAGCTCCAAGCCGGCGGGCTCAAATTCAACCACTCACGCTCGAAGGCCTTCCTCGCATTGCCTCGCAGAAAACATCGCTTGGGGGGGTGGAAGGGGAGGGCCACATCCATGGTGAAAAGTTCCACAAGCTCCACCTTCAACCCTCGCCTTGGGTGGACGAATAAGTTTTCCATCCATTGGAAAAACCTTCCACGGGGCACGGGGCGCACTCTCCGCGTATTCGAGGTTGGTGAATTATTGTTGATAATGATGGCGATATTGTACCGGAGTTTTGCCAGAGTTCCCGTTCCCTTTTGGGCAGCACGGAATGGCAAGGGTCGGATAGAGGGGCAGCCAACAAACGAGGCCACACCGTCCGGAGCCTATCGAAGAGCCTGATCCTGGCGGTTTTTGGATTTTTCGCCGTACACCGGTTGTGTTGTGCTGTAGCGAAATGTGTTTTTCAAACATTTTTTCTGTTTGCCCTTTCCTTCAAAATCTTTTTTTCTCATAAATTTCTCTGCCGTAGTTTCTAGTGTAACAGTGCCTGGTTGATACAGTTGCTCCAAAACACGGAACAAGTAACCATTTTGCTTGCTTTTTTTGTGTGCGCTCTATTTTGCTACGAATGTCGAATTGATTACGCTGCAATGAGTTTATTTGGAATATTTTAAAATGTTTTTGCTTTGCCTACCTTTTCGGAGGGGTGGTCGTGCGGGTGAGATAAGTTGGTAGTTGATTATTTTTCACGGCTTGGATGGCAGAGTCGGGTCATTACGATACGTTTAAGGGAGTTGTTGTGGGAAACTTGTTCAAGGAGTTGATTATTTTCACCTGCAAGTAAATACATTTGTCTGATAAAGTAAGGTTTAAAGTACGCTTGCAATGATTGTTTCTCACTTTTATGATATTGTTTGTATCCACACTGTTGCTTTCAAAGTCACATTTTATCGTTTTTCATCGTTATTTTTATGTTTGTTTTTTTGTATTTTTTCAATTCCTTAACACGATATTAAGCCCGCTTTTTATTTTATTTTTTTATTGGTTTAAGTTATATCTCTGACTCTTCATCCATGTGGAGATTTTTTTTATAACTGAGCGTTCTTATTTTTTTCACAAATAAATAGTGTACTATTTTGTTTCTAATTTAAGGACATTTTGGCTAAAAACTTGCTCATTGTTTACATTCAAAAAAGGGAGTATGATTGTTTTCTGGAAATTTGAGTGAGTATATACATATTCTTTTTAACGATACGCTCAACTGGGTCCTTCTTATGAGAAATAAAAAAAATGGTTTCTTAATATATTTTGTCTAATTATACTGGGATTGGACAAATATCCCTTCCGTTGTTTCACTATATAAACAAATTTTACATACAAAAAAAAAATAATTTGACCAAAATCTTTTTAACTTAAATTACCACAAAACAGTGATCGAAAACACAATATGTAACGTTATTAGTTTTACCATTATAATAGACACACAATAGAAAAATAAATGAATAACTAACTTGACTGTGCAACAACTTAAACTGTTTTATGTAAAAACCTGGTTAAGTTGCTTAATTTTATATTCAAACAGTATAACCTATAGAATTGTAAACATTTATTTGAGATCATTATTACATAAAAAGATCTAATATCAGTGTTAAACAGTGGCCAGTGTTAAATAGAAGGACTGAAAGTTCAACTTACCTGGATTGATGTCATGTTGCAGTGGTTTTAATAAAAATAACACGCACTTTGTTGTTCGATTCTAGCCTATCTATGTCATATTTCTGTGTCAGAATTGACTAGATACAAACTAAATAAAAAGTAAGAAATATCATTGCGCATTACAAAGCACTGACATTGAATTGGTATTAATTTTTTTTCGAAATTTTACGCCTTTCGAACGGACAGCTTTTGACAATATAGTTTTATAGTGATGCTGGAACGTTGGTTTGTTCCTCGTTGGTTTGGTTTGTTACGATACCAACTCAATAAACTCCTTCGCTCATATTTGTGTACATTAATAATTCTAAAAATTGCTTTAAAAATCAACTTTGACTAAAACACACATAAAATTACTCACAAGCAAAGCCACATAAACATAACCACAGGACCGACAGATGCACCATAAAACCTGTGTCGTGAACGATCAAACAGCAGCAACAGATCCATTAAACGATACGTGTATGCAAACACCTTTGCAGCACAGCGTCCAATAACCTTTGGAGCAAGTAGTTGAACACTTGTACTGGAACATCACTTTACTGTGCATCCCGCGATACGCGGGAACAAGCCTCGCGACAGTTGCCAGACCGACCTGAGCATGCGAAACGTAGGCTTTCTTGTGTTAGAGACTAAAAACAAACCAACAAAAAAGAGGAAAACAAAAAAAAGCCCGACCCAAGGCATAATAAAATGCTGTTTGCGCTTTACCATAAAGTGTCTTGTTTAATGTAGGATGAAAGCAATCATTTTAGTGTTTTACGAGCTACCACCAAAACTGGCAGCACACCTCCGATGTGGTGGGCAGGCAAAAGGGGTGTTCTGCCGGTTTACTACGGGATCCAGCTCCAGCAAGTCTGCCGGTATGTGCAGTTAAGTGCGTCCGTCCTCATCGCATATTCATCACCAAACACTCGTGATGGCGAGCAACACATTCCTGTGCTCAAAATTGTACACGTTTGCAAACAAAAAAACCCCACAAGAAACACCCGACACATCACATAAAACTGGTGCAACTTAAGCGCAACGGTGGCCGAGCTGCATCAACACACCAAAAATGCAGCCCGAAATGATCGACGGAAGCAGTCCGACAAGCCGAGGACAAAAAAAAACCCATCCTAATTCATCTCACTCACTGCATCGGACCGCGGTGCATCGGACAGCAAACTGCAGCATTTTATGCATTTTTACAGCCCCGTCAACCGAAAAATTGGGATGTTTATTTTAGGCCGCGTTTTCTCCAGTTCACGTCCAGCACTCTCTCTCTCTCTCTCTCTCTCTCACACACACACACAAGAGTCTGTTGCCCCGTTCGTTTCCCCCACCGCACACTGACAGGTGACATACTTCTTGTCTTCATTAGTAAACATTTATCACCCGAGCAGTGGATGTAGCTTCCGGCTATGAGCTGTGCAGGCAGTCGTTCTTAGAGGCATCGAAAAACATCAACTTTTGCACGAGCCTGGCCCTCCAAAAAAGGTGGCTACTTCAAACCTGCAAAAAGGCTAGATTGATGGAAAGCTCCCCAAATCCAACGCCCAGAAAACGTTGTCTACCAAATCCCCGCCGGGCGTACAATTATCGCTCCCATTCATCATACGCGAAGGGGCATCAGTTTGAGGATCCCCCTGTTGCAGTTTTTTCGCAAGGGCCATATTTTACACTCACCTTGGGTTGAGCAATAACTCAGCCCGGGTTGTGAGCAAACCGTTCGGACAAGGTTATAATTTTTGCAATAATTAAAAGCAAACAGGTGAACCAAGCGAAGTGGAATATTTTTTATTAATATTATGTTTTGTTTTTTTTTTTGCTAGAGAATATATTGGATGGGAAAAGGTGTTCTAGTTTTTTTACTCCATTTTTTATCGATTTTTTTTTTTTGAAATTTATTGATAAGTTCTTTTTTATCTTTGAAAGAAACTATGCCTTCTTTTTAACACTTTTATCATTCCTTCCACACGACAAGCGGTTCCTTTTCACATCATTAAGGAAGTACACTTTCTGCATCTGGCTTCGACTCTGCTTCGCTCGTGAATCGCTCCAAGGCTTCTGCCCAAAAACACTATATTTTATGTTTGGTTCCTAACGGCTGCTGTTGTCTTTGCACCTCGAGCCTAATGTGCAGTTTGTCGTCGTGCTGCAATTTGGCTGTAATTTACATTAATATGTGTTGCACCAGTTTGAGGTTCTTACCTTCGTTTGAAGGCACTGACGCCTTGGGCATCATTTACACCGTTGACTTTCAAATGTGAGATTTCCGTTTGTTCCGTGTTGAAGCACAATGGGAAACAGAAACAGGCGCTCACAAAAATAGCACCGGCTCACAACAACTCAAACAAACCTTCTCCATCACACGATCGAACGTTATGCACGAAACAGGGCTCGATTGGTTATCAATTCTTTATGTTAATTTAATTACACTTGACATATTTCAATTTAAAAGCCCATTTATTTGGACAGCCCCTTGTCGCACCATACCACGACAATGCTTGGGCGCGATCCCGTGGGTCATCCCGATCGTTTAACCGGTTCGCGAGCCCATACCCGAACGTGATGGAACGATCGAATTTATTCACTTACAGGTTCAACACCGTAAAGAGGGCAGCATTTTTTTTTTTTTTTTGCTTGCTGTAACCCACATCTTCCCATGCCAACTCGCATGTTAGGCGCTACTGTTGCGGATGGTTGCCGATAATTAATTAACAAATTGCCAACAAGGCGCAACTGGGCAGGGAGAAAGTGATGCATGAAATTCAATTACCAGCCACCATGGAACGCCTTTTCTGCTCGCCTTGGCTGATGTGTCGAATATGTCTTTTCCCGCCTGCAGCCCCACACTTGCTGCTGGTGCATCTTCCTCGCGATACAACGGGAAAGCTTCCATTTCCATCACAAGACAACAAAAAATAGTTGAAGCTTGCCTCGCGCTTTTGCTCTGCACTGCAGGTGAGAAGTGTAAACATTTTTCTGTTTTAATTCGCTCGACAAAGCGGAAGGAATTTGTGTTCAGCTCGCTCGCAACACCGACTAACTTTTGGCTTTTGGACACCTCTTTTATGGGCGAGTGTTTGGTGCCGCTATGTGTAACAGCAGCAATAATTGTTGCCCAATGTTGTTCGCCGATTAGTTGTCACATAGTTTGTGTGCTTTAACGAATGGTTTAATTAATATTCCCGGCTTTTTGTGGTTTGTTATAGCGATGCATACACAAAGCTACTGAACAATGACAGCAACCAACTCGTATGTGAATACTATGAAAACTACTGCATTAGAGCCTTATTAGTCTCTAAACTCACGAAAATATTTAAATTCATTTCATCATCAATGATTTTTTTTTTCTTTCAAAAATTCCATTCACAGCGAACTAAATTGTTCCTTCTGCAAAGAGCAACTGCAGCACTTTTACTTCATTCGAACGAAACCAATCAGATTGAAACTCAAACTCTGCCTGCCACAAAAAAGAAGGCAAATCCGCAACCATGAACCAAAACATTTTCCCAGGGCGAGTTTCACCGCGAACAAAAAAGGAGGCAACGCGGAAAAAAAAGTTCACCACCACCACCACGAACTACTAGCAAACGTGCGATTTTTCCGCCAATCTTTATCCTTTTCTTACCCATGGCTAGCAACCCCATGCCTGATTATTCCCTGCCTGCCTGTCTGCCTGTCTGCCTGCCCGGGAGCCCTTCGGTAAGGGACTTCCCTTGCGGATGTCTTGGACTAACTTGAACGCTCGAAGTTCGTTACGGTTTCGTGCTTGCGCGCTGGGGAGAAAATATGGCCACCTTCCTGCCTGCCTTTTTCCCAGTTGCCAAGGCAGTTTGGGGCTGGATTCTTTCCGCATGTTCTGCTCCTTCGCTTTCCCATTTTATGGCGAAAAAGCAATTTCATAATGTATGAAAAATAAATCCATTATTGCTATGCATGTATTTTATGTACCTTTTCCGGTACATATATACAAAACGCCACCCACCATTGCAACGCGAGTAAAAAAAAACAGGCGAACCGTCGTAGAACCGATGTGGATCAGAAGAGAAGACGGGAGAATATATTCCACGGATCGGTGCCCCCAGGGGGGGGGGGGGAGAGGAAACGGCGCCTTTTACCGAAAGCTGTACCAGAAACCCGGAACGGAACGAACGGCACATGCCACGGACAAAGAGACGTCCCGGTATACTGCCGGAGGCATGAACGCATCTGTCGAAGGCTTTTGTGTGTTAAGGATATGCGTGCTAGTGCTACTGCTGCTGCTGCTGCTGCGAGCGCTAGATTGCACCATTTTCCCCACATCCTGGAGCATGAAAGAAGATTGCTTTTTGTGCCTCATCCTCCCGCTCACCAGCTTGTGACTAAGTTGTGGGTTTTCGGGCGGTTTGTACCACGCAACGAACGGGAAAAAAGGAAACCGTACAATTCGATGGTGATATCTCTCGGTGGTATCCCTGCCACCCAGGATAATAACAATGGTGCTTTCCTCTCCCTTTTTGCCACCCCTGCCCTAAAGCTCTCATATGGAAAAGATCATCACGGACGTGCACCACCACCGGGGCTGGGGATGAAAGATGGTTGATGCGATTCTTTTTTGGTCTGTTTTCAGCTTATCCCAAAGAAAATTGGCGAGCGTCCTCGTGTTTTGCAGGTGTCTGTGAGGGCTTTCATCACAACTTCCAAAAAAGCTTCCTGCAGGCAACAACCGGGCCGGAGGCGATGTTTCACATTGTTCGTGTCGAGGAGCTAACAGTGTCGTAGGAGACGTGTACTACCATATTCAAGAATATTCTTGTTCTATATGAAGTCTTAAAGTCGCGTTTCGATAAACATTGAAGCGTATAGCAAAGCTGTGGAGTTTTGTATGTTGATAAAACGAGAACTTCTTCATTTGAGAGTACAATCATGAAGAATTTCTCAAGCAAAACAATGAACGATACCTAGTTTGTTTATGAGTCAAACTAGTAAACTATACATGCTTTTTGGACCTTAAATTCTATTGGCTAGCTAAGGATCCTTTCAAGCCTATTCATGCGTCTAAATCTAATAGTTTCGTTACAATATTCTACGTTATTCATCAAGTTAACGTTCCTAGTACTCCTCTCTATTGTACCCACATGCTTTAATATCCTTTTTTTACCTCCAAACAATACATTTCAACCTTATTACCTTACCCCAGAACATAGGAAAAGCCTAAAGCTGTGCAGACACACACACTCCCCCACACACTGTTCTTCGCCCCGCACATTAAGCGGCAACAGGAGCGCAACAACATTCGCGCAGAAGAAAGTAAGCAGAATTTATGTGCATATGAAATTTAATCATAAATTCTTGTTTGTTCCACTTCGGGCTTTCTTCCAAGCAGACAAGCGTCGCAAGCGCCGGCCTGTCCCCGGTTCGTCCATTCTTGGCCGAGCCTAACCACATCTCCTCCCAAATGGGGCCCGCAGTGCATCGCCAGTGGTCGTTGGTCCGATGGTTTCGGTGGTTCGCGTGGCATAAATCCACCGCATAAGAGATATTTATTATTTGCGAAATAATGTGTACTTACTTTTCTAAATATATCCTAGGCGATGGTGAAAAGCGGCCGTTAAAGCCTCGTCGCTATGGGATAAACCGCACACTCACACACACAGCTGTGGATACAAATACTTTCAGACACAAAGCGTAGGGATGGCTAGAGAGGATTGCTTTGTTTTATGTGCCGGCGCTCGGTTGCTACGGTTTGCCAATTGCCCAGGAACCAGGAGCACTTCACGAAACATTCACAGGAATTGGTTCCCAGTGGGTTGCTTGTTGGGCCACAATCCGCCAGTGAGTGAAGGGAAAAAAGCTGCCCAAAGTTGACCGAAACCAAACCCAACAAAAAAACCGCACAAAATAAGGACGCACCCAAGCACAGTTTTGTGGGAAGAAAAGCTTTTAAGATGATTTAGGAAAGTAATTTCTCTCTGCAATAAGGCATTACACCATCGGCCTTGGTCCCTTCGGTGCGGTGTCCCCGGTAACGAGCCTTCGAGGGACTTTTGTACGCGAGGGCAGGTTGCGTGTGAGTGGATAAACAGCCGCAGCCAGTGGCGTGGAAACGCTGGAAAAAACGCCAAATAAAATAAAGTTTCATCTTCGGTGCGACTCGATCGCGGGGATTTTATGTGTTTTTTTTTTGCCTTTTCTTTGGGAAGCAATGGCCGTTTTCCAACCCTCGAGGGAGATAGCTTATACAACCCACACCCACACACACACACACACACACACGAATGTGGCAAGAAATGTGTTCTTCATGGTTTGGCAATCTTGTTGCGCCGGCCAACGGCGGCTTCTGGGGGCTTCGAGAGTTTTCCTCGCCATTTTTCCCAACAGGGAGGAAAGTGGAGTGGAGGGCAAACGAGCAGTCGGTTTTCGGTTGCCTGTTTGTTTGTGCGTTGGTATTGCAATGAATTTTAAATTTATTCACCAGAATCCCATTAACGATGGCCCCCTGACAAACGACAACGGCGTCGGCAACTAGGACGAACTTGTGCCCGGGAAAATGATGATGATGAAGATGAAAATATGGCTGACATGGTGACGCATAATTTGCGTCTCTCGGTTTAGGCTCAACTCCTCCCCATCGCACGAACGAAGCCGGTTGTTTGTGTTTGTTTGTGATTTGAAAATAATAGTAGCCCGAGTCAGGAAAAACATGTTGCTCGATTCTGTTGGATATTTATTTTCATTCGCAAACTGCAAACAAACGATGTTGTAAGGTTGTTTGCACCGAAACCCCACAAGCTGTTGTGATGTTCGTTTCGGCAGCAAGCGAAAAAATACATCTTTCTTAAAGAAAAGCAGGTGATACACTTTGAATAAACAGATCTTTTTCCTTTCCATAGAAAACCGTGCGTTGGCGATGCGTTTTGCTTCATTTGTAACACAAAACCTTCCACAGAATGCTTCACCAATGCAACAGCAACACAATCAACCTCTAACCATTGACGAAACCAATTCCAAATGATACGGTTTGCCTCCGTTGGCTCCCATTTATTGCTCTTCCCATGCCACTGACAGGGCTTTTAATAATAAATAAACAGGTTGATTATCGCGCACATTAAATTCTACTCAGAACGCACAGCTCACGGCCCGGCAGCCCACACGGTTCGAGCCACAGCTGATAAATTGTGCACACGAAATCCAATTACCGACCGATGATTAATAGGCATTTTGTTTTTGGTCCGTTTTTTTTCCCCGACCGACCGGGCCAAATGGGAACGGTATTCAGGATTACCTCTTTGCCTGGTTTGCTCCATTTCCACACCCAGATACCCATCTCGAGGCTTCCCGTTCGATCGATTAAAGCGGCCGAGAGGCGATACCAGTGGCGAGATGGATCAACCGGGCCAACTGCTACCGGCCTGTGCTGCGTTTTACACACCACGTACACACAAAACCGCACAAACCACACGCAAACAAACAATTACCATCGAGTGCAACGTGCTCACGTGGAGGAAATTATCAAATTTTCGTTCTAATTTCCCTACCAAACGGGCCAATGGACAGAGCACAGGTTGTATGCTTGCATGGAGTTGGCGATGCATTTGTGACAATGTGTTTTGTTGTATGTGAAAGTAAGCTGGTCAGGTTAATGAAAATAAAAGAGAACTAATGAAATATGCAGACAACTTTAGTGCATAGCTAGTTAATCGATAGATCGATTACGTTTTGGACAGGTTAATGAATTTGCTTCTAAGCTTTACTTACGTTGCCAGTACGTCTCAGTAATCAATTAATATTTAATTGATTACAGTAACTTATACATTTATTTTAATTAAATTTCCATTTGATTCCTTAACAATCAAGTTTCATCTTTTTGTACAATTCAATTATTTTAGTTATTGCTTGGTTTTATTTTAAATTTCTTATCTTTTGTTGTTTCTTTAATCAATGTTTTTGTAAGAAAATTTCGGATATGTTATTTTACTCTGTTTTTTTAATATCTCTGTTTTTCACTTTATGTATATTTTTTTATTTATGACTTGGTTAGTTAGTTAGTTTTCCCTTTTTTCTTTGTCTATTTTCAACTTTTCTATATTTTCTATGTTTTGGGAGATCTTTACAAAAGTTTGAACTTTTCTTCAAACATTTCCTTAAATTTATGGTTGTTTTATATTCCTTAAACGTGAAACTTATGATCATGTTTTAACAAAAAAATTGTGGTGATGTTAACTCCATTGTCTTAATCAATTGAAACTCTCTTTCCATCATAAATTCCATAAAATGTACTAATTTACATCCTACCCCACCACAAGCCTTCCAATTTCTAATGAAAAACGATGCAAAACAAAACCTCTGCCCAACAATTGATCGCGCTCAAATCGCATCCTTGGGGCAGGTCAGCACCAAGTCCCGCTAACTGGAGCAAAAAAAACCCACCGCCATCGTAACAGGCCCTCCTCCAGACCAAACGGCCAAGGTCTTTTAATTATACAATCTTAAAAAAAGTTTTTCCCTCCAAACACACCCATCGCGATTGCTCGCCCGAACCAGCTGACGACCTTAATATTATGTCTGGCAGCGGGAAAAAAGGCAAAAAGCAAAAAAAGGCACGCTAAAACAAACTCATCTACTCTCCGAGGAGGGCAGTGGAGGCAGAGCGACAGAGAGATTGGCGACGGGGAGAGCCGGGCGTCTGGCGTGAAAATTATAAAGCAAAACAAAAAAGTATGTAAATGAGTCGACTTCCGCCTGGCTGTTTTTTTTTTGTTCCTCCTCCGCAAAACCACCAGCGTTCCACAACGGCTCCAGACGACGGCTTCCCTTTTCCATTACCCGCTCATTCCTCCACACGCGGTCGCTTGACCCGGTCCACTGATTAGCGCTCAGCTGTTTTAATTTCCATTTAAAATTAACGTTACAAAATTTGGCCCGAAACACGAAAGATGCTGTGCGGTGGCAGCGGTTCTTATTAGTGCTGGTGGCAACCCCCCTGGTACGGTTGATTTAATAACGTTTTTCCCGGGGTGTTTCCTTCTGCTAACGGCCCACACAAACACCAACAAAACCAGGGGCCCTTTTATGGGGATTTATAATACACGGCACACCACTACAGAGCCAACCTTGCAGTGTGTAAGGTTGTAGTGGAGTGGATCTTAGTAGCAGGAAGGCACATCTTTACGGTGCGCAATGGAACGGTTTTCTTATTGCGTGCTTCTTGCGTGCTGGTGTGTTGGTAAAATCGACCAAAAACGGAAGCGCTTCTTCTTGCATACTGTCTATTGCTGCTGCGCAAAATAGTATGCGCACAGAGGATATACCTCCATCACTACCACACGTACAGCACGGGAGGCAGGAGAGGGGGGTGAAGAAAATGGAAAATTTCTTCGTAAAAACCATCCACAGAAGTGGAAAAGCGGACGAGCGGGGAAGAAAGGAAGCGAACGGCAAGCCCGGGATGGAATTAATTAAGTTGTACGGAGTTGTACGGAAATCGAGGCCAGCCATAGAGCATCGAAGGACGGTTTTTGCGCCATATAATGAACTTTCGGAGGCAGAGGTTGTGCGGGAAAAGGGAGAAGGGAAGCCTGTGCTGGGAGGAGCATTTGCTCGCCCATCGGAGGACGACTCATTCACAGCAAATGAGAGTGAAATTGTTTCTGCGCTACGCTTTTAATTCGTAGTATTTAAAAGAGAAAGTTTTCCGAGAAGAAGGAGCCGCAGCAGCCGCGGCGGCGCTGGTTGGTGAAGCGAAGGCCGCGGGACGGGACAGACACTGTAAAATGAGCTCTCTTTCGAGGAGCTTGGGAACAAGGTCAATGTTAAAATTTAAATTAGCTTCCCCTTGCCCGCCGAGCCGAGCGCTTGGCGGTGAGAAAAGTTTCCACGGACATGAACATCGGGTGTAGCCTTGGACGCTGAAAGTAGGTTAATAAGGTGTGAGATTAAGGAAAGTTTTACAAGGATAGGCGGGAAGCCGGGGCGGTCGGTTCAGGTTGAGGGACGCGTTTTGTTTCGGGTGGATTTTTAAATTGCTTCTTTCGTTTCATTAGCCCGTTTTAAAGTAGATGTACCGGCCAGATGTACTAGCTAGAGGATGCGGCTTTTTGATCAAACTCATGTATTGTAGTGACGCTTCAAAGCAAGAATAGATGGAAATACAGCTTAAAATTATGGTTTTTTTAGGTATTGTACAAAACCCGTGCATCTTTACTATTTGGCACAATCATAATCACAGCCTTCAATGCAATAAACCACTCCTAGCCAATTCGCATTCTGCAATTCTTCCCTGAACCACAATCAAAACGGCTCCTCTCGCATCAAAACATCTTCTGTTCGGTGCCTTTAAAGCCCGACCTCACGAACATCTTTCTAAAATGTTCTTCCCCTTCTTCGGTACCGATCCTGCTCCCGATAAAATCCTGCAAGACATCTTTCATTCACCCCTTTTTTTCTTGCGCTTCCCAAGTGCCGCTTCTCGTAGAATGCCACTGCATGCTGCTAATTTGCATACTGATTATGCAAATCTTCGACCATACGACAGCATCCTTCATACCCGAACCATTCGTTGTTACCAAACACCTTTGCATCTTTTCTCACCGTGATTGTACATTCCGTTACGAAGCACAAAGAAAGGGTAAAAAAAACGTCAGAAATCCATGGGAAAGTGTTGTGGAACGGGTTGTCAAAGGACCGACCAGGAAGCGCTTCAAGAAAGGTAAAGGAACTAAATTATGCTTCCGCGATCGGATCGGAAAATGCAGCATCTTCACAGGGCCCAGGGAGCTGCAAGTACCCTTTTACCCGGTTTTTGGTGCATTTGCATATGAAGATGAGATTATTTATTGGGATTGTGGCGCGCTGGGATCATCTCACCTTTGCTACACTATTCCGGCTCTTCCGGTATGTCGGTGTGGCCCAAAATCTCAAGGTAGAAGATGCGATTTGTCGTGATAAAAGGAATCGATTGTTATCTATCTTAGGTAGACGTTGTGAGAAGAGTACCCCAAGCTATGTGCCTTGGGTTCTGTGCTATTTATGATCATTTGAATATCAAACGCTTTCATAGCGTAGCTACTTTAGTTATCTTTTCTTTGCCGCTTTACTCTAACACTATTCACAAAGGTTTACATTCTGAAATTATCATCTATTTTCTATATCTTCAATGTAGTCCAGGCACGACATCGTAAGACTCAATCTACAATATCAAGCGGGCTTCCGTCGGAAGGAAGGAAATCTATCCAATCAAACGCTTGCCGGAACCGTCAATCTCATCCGTGAATCGCAATCTTAACGGAGGTCTTATGCCAAAGTCCAATTCCGCTTCCTGGTAGCTAACGCCAGCGTTTGATGATTGAGCATATTGTTCCTGAAAAATTCAGCAAACTTCATAAACTCTTCTACAAAATCGATAAAAACAGTTGACTTGATTTTAAAGCAAGGATTGAAAGCGACTACTTTAAGTTGACAAACGTTTCGCACTCCCAATGAACCCGACCTGATGGCGCTCAGCATGCTGTAACGGTTCAGCAAACCCGACCATATGTTCCTATCAACCGCACCGTCACGTCCTGTTCGATTCCGCTGCTTAAATCCGCCAAGAAGAGTGAGCAAAAAAACGTAATATTAGTATGCAAATTACAAAACCGTTCCAGCTGGAAATGTGTTTTTGTTGGCGCATTGGAACTAATCAAATTTTCCCATAGTCACAGTGCTTCCGAAAGTAAACAGCAGCAAAAAAACACCATCAGCATCCTTAAAGATGTCCATCCACATCGTTAGCCTGCAAATCAAGCGAGAGAAAGCGAGAAAGAGGGACAGAGAGACACAATAATAACCTAACATTCTCACGTCATAAAAAGCACGTCTCGTAAATAAACAAAAAAAGGGCGCCACCACCCGTTTTTTGCATACATTGGTTTTAAAATCATAAATAGATAAAAGCACACACACACACACACGCACATACATGGCACACAGAAATTATGCAAATTTCATCCGTGAAAAACAAACACAACCCCTTTCGAAGGTATGTGCTGCGCAAAGGTAGAGTCAATATTTTGCACCTTCGTTTCGCATGAGCTTGCCTGTGTTTAGCATTTTCCGCAATCGCAAAACATGCGAATCTTCTTTCTTCTCTCCCCACCCAGCCCAATAATAATGACAATCGATCGCACACCACGATGCGGCACGGCCAAATGGGAAGGACCCTTTTTGCCAAACCAGTGCCCAAAAGGGTCTCGCGGTGGGTCATACTTATCGATGACTTTTCACTTTAGGCAATCGTTTAGGCGTAACAAATCGAGTGTTTTGCAATAATGCCATTCTGTGCGTTGCCTTTTTTTCTGCTTATAGTGTTTTGCTCTTTGGCCGTGCACACGCTTTGCATTACAATGTGCATCAATAAATCGAACGACTTGATGCGGAGCAAAAAAAGAAGGATTGTTCACTTTTTTTTCGGTACACGTTCCCATGGTTTGCCCGGTACGGCGTTTGGTTTACCTGGTGCTGGTTCAGCAGGGCAAATAGGGATGCAAAAGAAATGAACCATTCGTAGGGAAAGGTTTGGTATTGAACCTTCGATCAAATATTGCTGCTTATGAGAAGAAAGGCGCTCTAAAGAAGGGCGCAAAAGGTTGAGATATGCATAATGTTGCAATATGTTGGAATGTTTGCTGCAGAACGTCTGTTGATCAGAAAGATGATAGTCTTTCTGAAAGGGCAATGAGCTCATATAAACGTCAATATTACCAGACACCAAGGTTCGTTCGGGGTAGAATAATTTATTGCAATACTTTAAGAATAATATTTGTTCTCTAAAATTAAATTTTACACGGCTTAATTCGGTGTTAGAACAACCATCTTACATTTCATGATTTCTGCTCTTTGATGTTTGTTGCCTGGAAAACCCTTTCCTTTCGTTAGTATAAAGGATAAGTCAACTCCACAGAAAATGCCATCAAGGACGACATTGTCGTTCAGTCATGTTAATATGTTTTTACATTATTTTTGGACAATGTTCAGGTCCTCCAAAATTTCATTTATTTTAACGAATTTTCTTAACCACATCTTTGACATAGCATTGCATTGATTGATGATATTTGGTATTGTTTTTCACTTTAAAGTCTTCTTTCAAATCCTTCTTACTATTCCTTATTTACAGCTCACTGTGTGTTGTGCGTTGTTGCCTAAATATAATGAACCTAGTGTAAAACAGTCATTTGTATCAATTGCAAAATCCGCATTTGAAACGCTACAAATGAGGTTTAATCTTATCCCTGAAAGAAGTACCCACCAAAAACACATCCATTTCCTCCCAGCACGACTCAGCCCGCACCAATCACACCTCATCCTATTGCAAGCGAAACAAAATGAGCATAAATATTCGCCGCCAACCGAAAGCGTAAATCATCCTTGCATGCCGTGTGCAACATGGCGCGAATCCCAAGGAGAGAAGGAAAAAAAACAGAGCATTACTATCTCCCCGAAGGCTCGGCACTCGAAAACAATCGCCCGCACGGGGACGCCCGTTCCGTCGTGGAGCAAACCTCCCTGCTGCAATGAGTTTGGCAAGCATTTGACCATTTTCTGTCCCATCGCTCCCTTACTCACCTCACTTTGCGGGCAGATTTGTGAAAGAAAAATATGAAGATTTGTTTGCGTTTTCACAAGACGACAGCACCGAATGGGAAGCGGCACCATACGGCGAATGGGAAAGCGACGACATCGTCGACGACGGTGCACCATTCAACCGTAGATGAAAGTCATTAATAACTGTCGAAAAAATGAAACGAAATGAATATACAAGATTATAAAGTTTTTCCACCGGCCCAACAGGGAGCGGGGTGGAACTGGATTATACCACACCAGATTAGTGCCGTGGGTTGGGTTGGGAAAGTGGGAGGGTTTTGCAAGCAGGGAAAATAGAAAAGCGCGTAGGACGACCACATAGACACACATAACCCAACTCTGTGTACGCAACAAATATGCGCCCGATGTTCGATCCGGTCCTTTGGCACAGAAAAGCAAAATGGATTTTGTCTGCGCTGTGCCAAAATTCAACGAAAACGTGCATCATATTTCCACATAAAAGCATGGCTTTCCATTCCAAAACTGACGCACCGAGGGCTGCTGAGCGCGGGACGGCTTGATAAGGATGTGAATGCTTCGCGCTGGACAGGATCCTTGGTCTCCGTTCCGATATTTACGTCGTACATCATCATCGGAAGCACCGGAGCGTTCCCGAGCTTCTTACAGCCGTCGTATAGCCATCAACAGCGGAGCGCTGGCAGGAAAGTGGATGGGAAAGGAAAATGTTTGTTTTTCATCAGACATATTTCTCATCATTCATTTTACGCTCCAGGCACAATCCGGGCGGGTGGGTTTGGGTCTGCTATTTCCCTGCCCACTCCGGACAGCGGCGATCTTTCTTTGATTTTTTTTTCCCGTGCATCTTGAAACCCTCTTCCCTCGTCTTGGATAAAGCATCTTTCGGTTGTGCACAATATTTCCCTGCCACTGCAGTGGCTTGAGCAGACTGTTGTGTCTGAACTACAGCAACAAAGAAACGAAGAATGAAAGACCGATCGGCGAAAGAGCGAAGCTTGTGATGTGGAAAATGTCAGCAAACAAATTTTCGATATGATAAATGAATTTTAAATATCCCTTGCCTTCACGCGGGCGCATAAAGTTTGTTTCTCCGTCGTACGCGAGATAGTGTGAAGATTTAGACGATGGAGTGATGCTTTGCTGTGGAGGAGTGTGCGGAGTCTTGTTTGTGTTTTGAAGAAGATGTACGATTTGTTTGCAGTCTTGGTTTTATTTTGTTAGCTAATGTAATTTAAAACAATAAGGAAGAACATTTAACTTTGTTATAGTTTTTAAGCATTAAAGGGTTTTTCATCGAAATAATAAATGATCCTTAGTTTTGACTCGATTCCGAGTCCGTGTTCACAAACGATTGAAGAGCCATTTGCTATTCCAGCATGATTGTTGACCGGGCCATGTCACACTGACGTGCTCGATCGTGAGTAGGCCAACAAGAGAGAGAGAGAGAGAGAGAGAGAGAGAGAGAGACAGAGAGACAGAGAGAGAGAGAGAACTTTTGATTTCAATTGTGATTCCGACTGCCGAATCGGAGTCAGGTTCGTTATAGGCTCCGGAATGGGCTCTAGATTTGGCTCCTGATGTCGTTGTACAAAGTAAAGGCTGTCCCAAGATATCAGAACTCTTCTAGCACCTCGAGATTGTCGCCATCAACTAATACACTGCTTCCCAGATGGTTTGATACTCCGGCAAACAGGTACTTCGTCTTCGTAGCATTGATTTTCAATCCAATTTTTTCGCGCTGCTTCGCGTTTGAGTCGGGTGTACGCCTCACATACCTTCGCTGTTGTCTGCCGATGATGACGATGTCATCCGCGAAGCCAAGAAATTGGAGAGACCGGTAGAGGATCATGCCACGGATGTCGTTATCTAGCCCAACGCTTCGAATGACGCTATCCAAGGCGATGTTGAAGAGCAGACAGGAGAGTCTGTCATCTTACCTAAGACCCCTGTGAGATTCGAACGATACCGACGTCAAGTTCGATAGTCTTACCTTGCACTGCACCCCGTAGGTGTCGTAGGCCGCCTTGAAGTCGATGAACAGGTGGTGCGTTGGGATCTGGTGCTCTCGGCACTTCTGAAGGATCTACCATAGAGTAAACAATTGGTCGGTGGAGGATTTGCCTCCAACAAACCCAGCTTGGTAGCTGCCGACGAAATTTGTAGCAAGAGGCGCAAGTCTGCAGAACAGATCCGGAGTCAGTTCTGGAATCTCCATGAGAATGTATCGTTTAAAAGTACATTCGGATCCTTTGCAGCTATCGATACAATCGTTGTTGCATACGACTCAAACGACAATTCTCGTGGAGATGCTGACAATCGATGCTGATTCTCTGGAGATGATTCTGACTCCGAAACTGATTCCGATTCCAGATCCGATATTTAAACAAATAAATTTAATAAACTCGAGCAATTACACAGCTTTGTCAATTGATAGTGTTTTCAATTCCTCAAAGCCTGTTCAAGCTCCACATTAACACTGATTTGATACCTTTTCCTGTTGTATCAAGCATTCACCAGCAAAGGATTCTCCACTCAGACGAAATCAACACACCTTACAGTGCCTGAGACAGCCACACAAACAAACAAAAAAAAAAAAACGGCACACCAAAAATGCAAACTGACACCGCACGATAACGTCACCAAGCAAATGTCCCGTCCAGGCAAATAATACACGCGTTCAATTACCCGAGCAATTGCGAGAAGTGTGTACAAGCACACCGGGTCCAGTCGCCGTTATCCTTTGCTGTATAATCAGCACGTTCCATCTTATCGGCCGTTCGGTTGGGCATCTCGGGCGAGCGTAATTACCAATTGCCACACATACACACACACGCACACATGGCTCCCGAGGTTGTCAACATGGCCCCGAGGTTGTACCACAAAACACGGCACACACACACACGAAAAAAGGAAGGAGCACACACCATTAAGGGCGCAAAAAGGGTTTGTGGGGATTTCCGTCCGTTCTGCGCCACATGCGCCGTATCGTTAAATATTGACCCAATCAGTCACAGCAGCCCGAGCCGACTTGTGACTCGGAATGCGTTTTTGCCCCGCAAATCGAATCGGACAAGAGCATGAGAGAGAGAGAGAGAGAGAGAGAGAGAGAGAGAGAAAAGGCGAGTGCTATCAATTACCTGGATGATGGGTCTACGTGCACTACGGCCACTGCCGCTGGGAGGGTTTTATTTGTCATAAGCGAGCTGAAATATTCATTAAATCAAATTGAAACTGAGTCGGAATCGATCGCGTTCCCTTTTGTTCCATCAAGGCAGCAGGGAGCGGGTCGCATATAAAGCACTGCCAGACAGATGTGGCCGGCGACGGTGTGCTATTTATTTTCCGTGCCGCGGCGTCGGAGCCAAAAGCTACCCCCTCCGGTGAAACTACTTCCGGGGGAACGGTGGTGGCCTATCATAACGGGCAACCGCGAAAAAAAATATCACTCCACACTGTTTGGGGGGGGGGGCTTGTTTTGGAGGGACTTGGGGCAGGAAAATCAATGGTAGAACCAAAAAGGAGGGAAAATATCAACCGTCGGCAGAATCAGATTAAAACATCATATCACCACATGCTGACCCCAAGCTGCCCACTCATCGGGTGGACGAATGGCGCAAAAAAAAAAACAACAGACAGACGGACGGACACATATACATTGATACCCTTTGCCAACCCCCACACACCTGGACCTGGTATGATTGAAATTTCACGATCGATAAAATTTGATTGATCCGCGGCAGGACAGGACTAGCAGGGAACGGCTACAACCACTCCCGGCATCGCAACACGCTGGCCAGCCGAAAGGATTATTGGCGTGACAATTCGAGTGGCGGTGGTACGCGGTTTCATACACCCGGGCGGCGTAAAAAAAAGTATAAAACACACAGCCCCGGTCGTTGAAATTCCCGAAAATATTTCAAATAAAAACCATCCCCCGCTTTTCGATTAAGCCCTGCCCGGCTGCCTCCAATGCTGTGCGCGCTTTGGAGGAAAATAAAAATTCCAAACTCTCTCTCTCTCTATCTTTGTCGGGGTTTTTTGCAAATTCCATGCCTCCAAAAACAAGAAATTGGACTCAAAAAAATATATCCAAAAAATCAACTACCGAATCGAACCCGACCTGGTGAAGCAGCACCAACAAAAAAAGGAAAGGATGGTAGTAGAAATCAAATCAGAAGTGATTCCCTCTTCAATTTACTCGCCGACAATGTTTTCTGATGTTTCCTTTTTTCTTCTGCTACTACTACTTTTCGGCTTCCCCAGCACGATCAGGAAGGCATTTCGGGAAACTCCCGTTGCTGGAAATAATATCCGCGCGAGCGAATCTGCTCTCAATCCTCCGTTTCCCGCCAGGGGTTTTCACATTGTTATAACTCATCAATTTTTCATTCGATTGCCATCGTGGCAAACGCAAGATTGAACTTGAATCAATATTTGCTCGTGCGTGGGAGGTTTGACTTGGCAATAGAGGGTGTGAGAGTCTGGTTTGGCAATCTTATTACGTAAGTGGTGTGGAGTTTTTGGAACTCGCTGTGTGATGGGCTATTCATCCCACCGAATCATCCATGCGTGTTTGCGAAGGATTATCGTAAAACTAGTTTGAAAGACTTAGTGGAACTATTGGATCAAATTCAATGCAGGTACAGTGTTAACTCTAACATAAGAGGTTATGCTGCTGTGAAGTACATCGGTGGCATTGCTGATTTGTTTTTTGGCAAATAACCTACGACTGAGGTCGACTGATCACCAAACAAAAATAGTAATATTTCGAACTTACGATCGTCATCCTTCTCTAGGACCTGATCTTGGGAAGCGATTGAAAACAGTACAGTCGTAAATTGCACAGACGTAATTTCATATTAATTTAAATCTTTTGAGATATTCTAAAGATTTTGTAATTCGCAAAAATAGTGCCGCGTGAACTCTTTATTTAAATAAATAATATGAAACGGATTTTGGTTTGTGTGAAATCTTGCCTAATAATGCCTTATAATTGTGGTGTTTAAAAACATGTATTGACATGTTGAGGTAAAAATACTCAGTGATCTATTCCATCAAACTTCCGGACCCTTCACGACTAAACTGGATCTATTCTCATCTGGATAATCTTGCCGTAGCAAAGGGCTGACTTGAACTAATACGATTGTGTGGCGCTTAAGTCCAGGACAGCCGAAAGTCTAGGCTCTATCACACGTAGATAATTATGCTAAAAAAGACGAAGAACAACAAGGAAAAGAAAATCGATTGGTGGTAAACACTCAGCGCGCTGGAATCACGAATAGGTTCACTCCTGTAAAGGAAACACATCTTACAGAAACTAAAAAATATATTATGGCAGGTGTTACGGGTGTAGCTTGAGTAGCTAAACAACTTCAGAAGAACTTCGATCAGCATTATTGTATATTTTGCTAAATTATCATAATTTACTTTGCTTTTTTCCTTTACTCACTGAACTACTTGCGCCCACGCGACTGCGCTAATCCGGGGTTCTTGATTATCCGTGATTGTTCCCGGATAATGGCGGCCACCGGACTTTCCGACCTACACCGCCAAGGTGTATGTATTAAGAAGGTGAAGTCTCGTAGCATTTGCCTGATCTCCATGATTGAGAAATGTTATGTCAAAACATATACAATTTCCCCTATCCCCCTCCAGCCCTCAGCGATTTTTGTACTAGAGATCAGGATCAGGATCAGGATGGAGATCAGGCAAACGCTACAAGACTTCATCTTCTCAAAACATACACCTTGCCTGAGTCCCCAGTATTGTTACGTCATGTCGTCAATTTGTTATGAATGACTTCACCTTCTATATATATACACCTTGCTACACAGCCTGCTTCTGGTCTGACAGTACAGTACCGAACGGTTTGTTGTTTACAACATCACTCGCTCTGGACGTTCCCGAACAGGTTCACTTTCACAAGACCAACTAAAACTCCACTAAATAAGAGGCTAATGCACTAAATAAGGTGTAAAAGCAAAACCCAGATAATTTCTGGGTAGATTTTTTTTGTATACCAAATGGAAAAGCATCAAAGCTGCTCTTCAACAGGTACCAAAGCAAGTGTTATTTCGTTGAGTCAATCTCAAGCCACCAGGGCAACCAGGTAAAGCAACCAGGGTATGGAGAACCAACACAACTGGGTAAAGCTAAACGGGACAACATTTTCATTTAAAACAACAAACGAGGAGTAAGTTCTAATCCAGTTTAAGATTGCCAGCCATCGAAAGCGTTTGCAGTACATCGTAAAACAAAGGTCCTTTCAAATTCTAACAGCACCTAGCGAGTTGTTAGCAATCCACAATGGCTGTAAGTGTAGCATGAAGGAAAACACACTCCTACTTCTTCATATCAGCTCTCTATTTGCTACAGGAAAACCGTGTAAACGCAACCAGCGAACAAATCGAAAAGCTTATTTCACTTATTGCGAGCAACAAACAGATTGTCACCAGTCGGAGTCTAGGAACTGCCAAGTACTGGAACGCCGTTGCCAATGAGCTCAACGCACTAGGTCCACCGATACACAATCGAAATGAATTGAAAGAGGTATTTGTTCCTTTTCAGCTATGTAGGTGTATTTTTTTAGCATTCCTCTTGTACAATCTCATCTGCAGATCTGGTACGACTACTGCGACACCCTGAAAGACCAACTGGTCGACAACTATGTGAAGAACAAAGATGCGGGAAAGTATCCATGGGATTTGACTAACTTTACGCCATTGGAGAAGCATGTCATCGACATGATGTGTATGGTGAAATCTTTGCAGCCTATACCGAACACAAGGGCCTTGGGTTTGCCACATATGTCTCCTGTCAAGTTTGTAAGCTACGAGGTACAGCCACAACCATCTCAAGAACCTGTACCGCCAGAACCTCAACCTCAGCCGGAAACGAAGACAACTGTCGGCTGTGTTAGAAATCGTCGTCACAGGTATCGAAGTTTAGCGGAGCTTCAGTTGCTGGAGTTAAGGAAATTAACGAAGGTGAATAGAAAACTGTGCCTTTTGAAGCAGAAAGAGTTGAAGGTGAAAAACAAACAGCTGCTTTTGATGAAACAACGACTCAAGATGGATTTTGAAATTGCTCAAAAGCGTCTAGAATGGGACAGAGAAATGGCAGGAGTGTACAAGTACAAGTGACCAAAACTAAGTAAAAGAAATATATCGAACGAAAGAAACAACGATGAACTGAATAAAGTTGAACTTTAAATCCCTTTGCTTGAATAAACATGTAGGTTTACTTTGCTTGGAATTGAAATATCACAAAAATAACGTTTCCTGTAGTGTTCTTCGTTGTAGCAATGCGTGCTAGTCCCTATCATCCCACCGAGAATCGGCGTTAAACTCCCCAAACGGGCATTGATTGTCATTTATATTTATGTACCGTGCACTGTTTGCACACAACGGTAATGGACACCGGCGATTAAAAACAATCGAACAACAGTCATTAAACGGCAGCAAACCAAACAAACAATCAGTAACAGTACACAGGCCATCGTCGTCGTCGTCGTCTGCCGGTTGCCACCATCCTTCCCTTATCTCATATTACAGGCGTAAAATTTTCATGACGCTCCCTCGGCAAAACGCACCGATACTATAAAAACATACACACACACACACATACACACAGAAAAACATCGAAAAGTCAAAGAAAGTGCCACACGAGCAACGCATCCTTTGATGCCTCTTTTTTATGCTTGTGTGTGTCTTCTTTACACACTCTTTCTCTTTCCGTCTGGCGGACAGCATATTTCCATATGAAAAACCCCATTCCGCACCGAATGCGTCAAATTGCTATCGATTTTCTACGATCTTGTGCCGTCCTGCCGGCCATGGTCTCTGCTACAAGCCTCTTTTCTATACAAAAAAAGGATATTTTCTGTACAAAAAGGGGGAATAACAAGACTGGAGGCCGGAAAATAGTAACGCAAATCTTTACCCCAACCACCCAAGTTCGCGGGAGTCTCGTTTACTTTTTCACCCCAAACAACCTTCGCTTCTCCATTCGGTGCAATTGCTTCAGTTTTCCACCGTAAAATAGGAAAGGTTTTGCTTTTAAAGAAGGTTCGTTGCTTGTCTTCTTCCGTTCGCTTCGTTTCTTCCTGCGTCTTAGGCCGCTTAGGCCGCACAGAAAGACTTTGCATGGCATTATCTGTCCTTTCACAACGTTTGAATGCGTTTTATCCCCCCCCCCACCTTTACCCCCCCCTCTTGCTTGCCATAAACATGCTGAGGAAAATAACCCCGTGGATGATCTTTACATCCGTACATTAAGCGCACACAACATTCGTGTCCTTTGTGTCCTCCTTTCTGTACGTTTGCATTAACTTTTTTGCGGCGTTTTTTTTCTCGTCCGTTTCCATACTTTATGCTTCTTCCTTTGAGTATTTTCTTTTTCCTTACTTGCGCTGCTCAGAACGCCGATAAGGGCGGGCTTGTAAGGTGGTGTGTCCTTCTTCCACCTCACGACGACACATTCGCCCTTCACATACGCAGCACGCGGTACGTATGTGTGTGAAGCGGTGGTTGGGTCTTTTTTCGGGAAAATGTATACCTTTTCTCACACACACACGCGCGCACACTACCATAGCTTCGTATACGCACACATGCATAGTCAAAAGGGAAAAAGAAAAAAATGTTCGCGAAAAAAAACGGCATAAAACCCATCTCACCCCCAGCTACGCGGTGCGTGAAAGAGAAGGTAGAGAAAGAAAAAAAAAGGTACATCCCTTTCCGTCGCAAGGAGGCGTTGGTTTGGGAAGGAGTGGGAAACAGAACATGCAAACGCAAAGGGGAACACCAACCACCATACACGATGTTTGCGATGAATATTGCAAACTCACTGAAGCATATGAAAAATTGGATGGAATTTTCATGCTTTCCCCTTCGCACGCGTCGGACCGGGGGGACCGGTGCCGTTTAGGGGTGGGTAAAGTTTTGCAACTCACCGAAGAAAGTTTGCAGAGGGCAAGAAAAAGAGAAAGAAAGCAAATGCACACAAACTCATACACACTCGCTCACACACGCATACTTATGCGCGTACGTTGGTGCTGCTCACGTCCCCTTTTTTCCATGGCACGCTTGGGCGCATTTTCTTGGAACGAACCAAAATTGCAACCCTATATGAGGTCGGAGAGGGGGGGGGAGGTGTGGAGGGAAGAGAATTTGAAAGGAAAATTGTTTTCTCGCTGCGTTCGCTCGTTACAGCGCCTTTTTTTCTTCCACTTTTTTGTGTTAAATTTTTTCCCTTTACAACGTCAGGTTTTGGGTCGCGAGAGATATTTCTTTTAAGCTGTTTCAGGGGGTGGGAAGGGTTTAACATGTACATGAGAGATAAATAATATCACACACTAACACACACAAATACACTTTTTGGAGTTCTTAGCGACGATTGGCGTCCACATTAGGGTGCGTTTGTGGATGATGGATTCATGCAAAGAAGAGAGAAATGACACAATAATGTTTCATTTTGCTGTTAATATGTATTAAAATGTATTACCAAAAGAGTGTTACATATATTAGTCAAAACATGTCTTTAAACTTTAAATCTTCCGCTACCCTTCCATAGCTGACGAAGAACAACGTCCTCCTGTTGCGTCCGCCAGCCAGAATGCTACGAGCAATTTCACACTAATTAATGATTACAAATTTTGCGTGGTCTTTAGCAGTGCAAATTATGACACTCATTTCAATGGAGGGATTGTGGAACGGAAAGAAGCAGTCGTTCCAGTATTTTGCCTCCCTCGGGCTAGCACGGTACTGGCGGAGATTGTCAACGTGCAACGTGTCTTTTTGATGAGCTGCAAAGCTGAACAAAGCTGTAAATGTTCTGCCATGGTTCTCGGATGTGGTTTATGAATCAATTATGTCTTTTTCTCACCCTGAGCTGGTAGCCTAGTGGAAGGGGGAGAGGGGGGGGGGTTGTTTATTACGGTTCTGGTTGGGTGAATTAAACACGCTCTTGGGAGTGCTTTTCAGAATGTTTTGTCAGTTGACAGGTTAGATGAGAATTATCAATGCGTTTAATGCACACACACTTGCATGTTGACTTACCGTTGTGTACTAAATTCCCTTGAATTTTACTTTATAATTGTTTACTCACTTATATCTACCACAAACGAAATGAAAACAGGTGTTTAACTAACACTCTGGAGTTTGCGTCATAAACGGATGCAATTTACATTTGGAATAAAGGCAAAAATAAACGATCTTGTCCAGCTCACTTGTATGCACCATTTTATAGGTTTCACCATATTCATTAACCTTCCCCATTGCGGTTGCAGCCTTAAAATACATTGCACAAGCCGTGACCACTCATTAATACCTTTTAACTATCGCCACACATACACACACACTCATCGATCGCTTATCTTCCCGTCCGATTTATGATCTGACCCTTGCAGTTGATACCAGTACCATGCGACAACGTAGAGTAAAGGACAACGTTTGCAAAAGAAGCAGAGAGAGAGAGAAAGAGAGTGAGAAAGATCACTCCATTAAAACCAGATTAGCACGATTAAAACCAGCCCCGAAACGGGAGTGCGCGATTTGTGTGCAAGGTGCAGCCGGGGAGCGCGAAACGGTGTTTCACGATGCACTTTAAACCGCCACCACGGTGCAGTCATTTCCCCACGCACGGCACGCACACGCATGCGGGACACGCCAGCCGTGGGATATGCGCTTTCAATTAGTATGAATGAAGACATAAAACGCGAAACAATACGATGACGATCGGTGTATTAATGCTTTTTTAACGATAGTGACTCGTCTGCGGGGTCGTGACGAGTCGTTCGGTCGGCGTGCAGCGTGCAGTGGCCGTGTGTGTTTTGGGACCGCTCCGACACCGAAAACCGGGAGTAATTTATTTTTATGCACCACCGGCCGTCAGTCCACAAAGTATGGTTTAATGCTAATGTGTGCCAACTTTTACGATGCTGTAGCCACATGGTAGGGTATGAGCGCGAGTGTCAAAAAAACACTTGTCGCCGTGTGGACCCCGTGACGAACGCTTCTGCCGTGCTTGCGGCAAAGCGTCCTGGTTTTCAAAGGAGAACATTCTATGTATCTTTTCCATTGCGCGATCCTCAATGTTTAATAGTTTTGCATATTTTAAATAAAAGAAAAACGATGCACGAAGCATGTCTCAATCGTCTTTGTCCAGCAAATGAAACGTTCAACCACTGTGCGGTCGAATTTCCACCAACTGCTAGCGACATCTATCGTTGGGTACGAAATTCAGTAGAATATCCAAGACGCACACCGCAGGGCACTCAGCCCTGAGCTCTCCGTTTTCCCCTCCGTAGCTACTGAAAGCAGGGCTGCTTCCGATTCTACCCTATTTCGAAAAATCATCCCTCACGCCGCCATTGAAAAGGGGAAACAGCACTTTCCCCTTAATCACACTCACGCACGCACACACACACAAACCACTTACAGACTTCTTCTTTATTTATTTTTATTTGCTGCCCGGTGTACTTTTACGCCATAATTACGCTGCACACTTCACGTTTGCAAAAGTTTGTAAAGCAAACGTGAAAGGATTGTGGTTGCCGTGCAATGACGTGCAAAACAACAACACGGTTTGGTTTCTATTTTTAACATTTTTGGATTAAAAATTGGTCCAAGATGCTATACATAAGCGTAAATTAAGTTAAAACAAAGTTTATCATTATTGAAGTAATAATTCTTTTTCAAATTGTTATTTTAATTGGCTCTCCAACTAGCATGCATCACCATAACAGGATATCGTGATGCATTTCATCATAATAATATCCTAATCCATCATACTCCAAACTTATTATAGAAAATTAAAACATTGATAATAAAATTGCGCTTAATGCACGGTTGTAAATAATTATAAAAAATGTGGTAGTTTTATTTTTACAGTAAAACACCGGTTGATTGGAAAACACAGCTACTTGTGGACAATAAATTGATTTTTCTATTGCATCACAGTGATTGCACCCTTTTTTTTGAAAAGCCTTATTATTGTTTTATAACCGTAAATTTCTTAAAAATACAATTTTGAATTTGCTATTTATTTTAATATTCCTCATAATAATATAATAGCTTTGAACGATGTTATTGAGCCTTCTAGTCGAATTAATAAGCATTGATAAAAAGAAAATCATCCGAATGAATATATGGTTGTTGCGCTAACTTTAATAGGCACTGGGTTACTACACATTTATTTTATTTCCAGATATCAAAAAGGATATAAGAAAATGTGCATAAGATCAGCATTGCTTAAGTCAAAGAAAATTGAATCATAAAATAGACATATCCACCGATAACAACATTATTTGCACAATCTTCCTTTTTTCTCAAACTATTGTCTCCATTTTTGGACTAAATGGTCAAATAACAAACAAATACATAACTCCTCGGCAAACATAACATAATATTCAATAATATAATTTATTTACAGCAATATCAACTCAAACATGTACAGATTTTTTAAAAAATATCTTCTTACACCATACATGCTTTCACCAGCATCCCAAAACAGTTCCACAAACCTCCAACTAAATCCACGTTCACCAGTGCCCACAACTAGTGAAACATTGTCTCATTCAATTTGCGCCAGCAGTGCTCAACGCGATCCATCGCCATCCGTCGGCCGGGTCAATTAATATCCAATCCACCTGTACGCAAACTAGATTAATTCCTCTAATTACGATGATCAATCAGCCATTTCCCTGCGACACAGCCAGAGAGGGAAAGAGAGCGACGAAACGTATTGCCAGCGTTTGTGCGAAGCCACAATTCAATTAGATCTGACCAACGTCCCGAAACACCGGCCGGGTCAAAGTGAACTGCAAGGAGTGGATCGTGGGGCATTAAAAAGGCATTACATAACGTGCAGCATGTCGTGCACGGCCAGGACCAACCAAGGACCAACAAAGGGCCGGGAAGCAAACAGGGAAACAAACAATAAAAAAATCTTAAAGGAAATTGCGCATCTGCATACGTGCAAGAGATGCAAGGGTGGCAAAAACGGACCATGGGACCAAACATCCTGCTGCCCCAGATAGCGGCTCATCGCGGTCGTTGCTGCCGGTGTCTGGCGCTGAAGGGACGAACAATGGTGACCGGTGGCACGGTGCAAAAGTCCTGAACGGCGTACAGCAGCGGAGCGGTCGTTCGGCAACGGAACCTTTAAATAACAATTGCATCTGCAGTTGAGCGATTTATTTATTGCATCCTTTTTATTGTGTGTGCGTGTAGGTTTGTGTGTGTGTCGGTTTTAACTGCGAGGAAAAACAAGCCGGGGGGAATAAATAAAATCCACACAGCAATGGAAACACACAGCCACTGCTAGTCGGCAGCGCTGCATTTGACCCTTTTTTGCAGCAGCAGCAGCAGTTGAGGCCGGTCAGGGTTGGTCCGGCGCCCGGCAGTAGTAGTCCAGCTCGATGTAGTACGGCAGCACCCACGGCCCGGCCAGGCTGAACGTGATGCCCTGCTGGCCGATCGCACCGCGGGTGATGAGCGCGTTGAAGCCCTGGTACGCCACGTTCGACGCATCGAGACTGACAGCTGTTATCGGGCGCTGTCACGCACGCACGGACATGATTACTATTATTAATGGGTTGGGGGTTTTTGGGGGTCCATCGCCACTTACCGTGCTGCTGTAATCCACCTGTACGGGCGTCTTGGTACCGATGCCGACGACCTTCTTCGCGCAAAGCCGGTCGGACGGGGCGATGGTGCCGTAGAAATAGCTAAAGTCACCATTACTAGCCACCTGCCGGCCGGTCAGCAGCAGCAGCAGCAGGCCGGTCAGCCCTAGGACGGCAGTGCGAAAGCTGCCAAGATGCATCCTTTTTTTATTCTTCCTTATTTCCCGTTGTTGTCTTGAAGGTTCGCTTTTTGTTCCCAAAGCGGCTGCGGGAGGTCAGTCTGTACGATCGTGAGTGATCGTGCGAAAATGGGGAACACGTTTTATACGCACATGCATGGTGTCGTAGCGTTTTGTATTTTTCTTTCTTTTCTCGAGCAGTTGGACTTGAAGCAGATCGTCTGTTCAGGCCATAAAAGGAATATTGCGTGTGTGTAGTGTAGTTGAAGGAAGTGAAATCAAAAACAAACACACGAATGGCACGACACATTCCAAGCAGGATTAACGGATTGTTTTTGCTCAGTGAGTTGCCCTCGCGTGTGACCTCATTGAAATGGTTTGGTAGAGAGAACATTGAAGAGGGACTTTGATACATTACATGTTAAAAACCTGATTTTTTCTATCACAATTCCGCTAAAAATTGAAATTACCCAAAAACCAGTTCAAGATGTAGTTCGACTCCGAAAAATCATTTAAATGTGATAACAATGTCACAGTGTGACCCACTGTGAGCTTTTATTCCCCATCCATACCCACAACGTTCGGTTGCCAACCGTCCCTAAACCGCACCAAATCTCACGCTGATCTCAATTTTTAGTTAGGTGAGAAATCCTAATTGCGTTATCAAACAGTTTTCAGCACAACCTGTTTTTTGTGACCTTTTCCTTTGTCAAAATTTGTGATTACAAAAAAAAGGCAGCCCAAAAACCGGTTACTATTGCATTGTTCACATAATGGTAGTGAAGAAAGAACAAATTCACACAGATTGTCCGTAGCAAAAGGACGATTGTTTCCGGGTCGCCTGTCGCCTGCCAATAGAGAGTGAAACCGTTTTGTAACCGTTTCAGGACCAGAAACGAAAAAAAAAACAACATTTTAGACACAAACTCTTTCACACACTGGCCGGAAGTTGCTGCAGTGATATTCATCAGCATCCTTATTATCCTTCCGATTAACGCCAGGGTCTCTCTGCCGCGTCGTCGTTTTTATCGTTCCGCGTGTCGTCGTCGCGCCAAACCGGTTCTGTACCGGTGTGTGTGTGTGTGTGTGTGCCCGCCTTTGCAACAATAATAATTATAATAGTAGTAATTGTGTTTCGGTGAAACGAGTAATATGAAAAAAAGGCGAGCGCGCGCGGACAACATTAAAACAACATGCCGGCCGAGACCAGATGGAACGAACGGGTGCGGAACGAATTGTCTTGACGGGGTGGCGTGTGTGATCCTTTTTTTTCTTATTCCAAGCAGGAACCTGGTCCAAGTCCAAGACCACACACACACACACGGTAACTCGGAAGCGGTCTCACGGCAGCATCTCTCATCTTCTTATGCAAATGATGTTGAGGTGTTTTTTTGCTTTCTTTTGTCGCGCTGAACCATGGTAAAGGGTTACACAATTGGTCTGCCCTTTGGATGTTCTAGCGGGTCACAAAAGGTGAGTGAAAGGTATACCTGCCTGTGAGCACGGGGCGAATTTCTTATTTGCTTTCTTCGCGCTTTCTCGTGCTCGTCCTCGCACAGGACGATAGGATTTTCGTAGCGGTGAGAAACAGGGGTCTGTTTTCCACTACTTAATGTCCAACATCTCATTCAACGAAAAAAAACAACAAAACAGGAAGAAAGTGGCAATTGAGCAGTCTGGTGGGAATTGTTTCCTTCTTTGGATATCATTTTATTACAATATCAGTGCCCTTGCAAGGTTTGTGGGGAAGGCAAACATGATTTGGTTCCCATGCGTGAAGAACACATGTCACTCAAAAATATCAAAGAAAAAGTAAAATGTATGTGCGAGATAAATGAACATATCCATGATAACCCCTCGGGACAACTTTCAACATAACGCAATGCATTTTGTCTGTTAAAACAGTGTAAATTTTCTAGTGTCAAAGCAAACATTTAACAAGTATCTAAGAGTTCTAGTGTCTAAGCGAGAGCACTACTTTTACCCTAATTGTAGAAGTTTTGGTCAGCTAGATCATGCTTCCTCAACCTGAACAGACAGTAAACCCAAGAAACAATGTCTGGGCTATACACCTGGTAGATATTATTGATGTAGGACTAGCTGGTTACATGCAAATAAGTGCTATTCGTCTTCTCTTGGCATAATTTTCCATCGAAGCCAATTACCTTTCTTTCAGTTCATTTGCATTCCTTTCAATAGTGGTAAATGACTTGCTGATATATCCCAGCTGTCTTCAGGATGTGTGTGTTTTAACAAGACCTTCCTCTTGTAACGCCTCTACAGGGCGAAATGAAAAAAAACTGCAACAAAGTAAAATTTCATTATTTCTTTTAAATTTTCATGTTATTAAGTGAAAGCAAAAAGTGTTGGAAATATAATCAAATTTCAGAATTAATTAGTGTTTGTCCGAAACTTGGTCACCTTTAGCACGAATTATGGCCTTCAGATGGCCGATGAAACCATCGCACGCTGCCCTAAAGCGGCTTCCACGGCCCGATTTCGGCTTGAGGTGTTCGACGCTTTGAGTATTTTTAATGCCAATCTCGTTGTCCAAAAAATCCAGAGCATAATAGACCATCGGATTAGCATCTGGTCATTTTGATGGCCCTTGTGCGGTGGAAAAGAATCGAGGAACCTCGTTTCGTTACCATTCGTGGGGTAGCGCGTCGGTGTTGAGTTCAGTTGGATTTTCCAAGGTTTGCGGTCAAAATGTGTCCATGTTCACGGCTTCAAAGCTTCCTACAAAATATGTTCGCGGTAGAATGCGCTTTATTTGGAACCCAATAACTATTAATGCGAGAGGTAAGCGACTATCGGCCGTTATGACGGCCCACACCATCGATATGACCGGCTCTTGTGTTCTGGTGGCCAACCTAAGCTACAATTTGTTTTGCTGACCTCTCTGGCAAGCAAACAAGATCATTTTATTGCTCACAAACTACTGAGTAACTAATCGTTTCTCATGGGAGACAATCAAATTCGGAAGTTCATCACTACACTTCGCTTGGCCGAAAGCAACTCTTTTGAATGCTAAAATACTCTTGTGTGCTAGTAAACATCATACTGAGCTGTCACTAGTCTGACATCTATCAGATGGTCAGTTGATTGCAGTTTTTCATCTCAACCTGAAGTTGTCTTTCCTTTTATTTTGTGTACACCAGAACAGAATATTTTTTCATCTTCTTTACAAAAGCTACCACTATTATACCTTACCAACTACTTCCAAACAAGTTGCTTCAGTTTGCGCTCTATAAAGCTACCATAAACTTCCACTAAAGTAATACAGGTTTGTAAGGGTTACGGGAGACGCATTCTAGCTCTTTTTTATTAAAGACTTCCAATGCTTATTAGTTTCATCATTAGTAGCACTTGTTGTCTCCCTATCAGAGATCTACCAGATTTTTAGGTCAAAAGAACAGATACTACACTTTGATCTTAGCTTTCAGGCCGAGAAGTTTTCTCCATAAGGTCAATAATAGAGATCTTCCCGCAAAAAAACACACTTATCATAATAAAAATCACCATGTCACGAGTATCTACAATTCAATTTTGTATGTACTGTATCGCTCCTGTTTGTTATTTGTTACATGCATTTAACACGGTGTTTAAAAGACACCTTACGAACTACATCTAGCCAAAAGAAACAAACATTCGCATTTGTAACGTAACTATGAAAAGCTCGTTAAATTTTTGCATCACTACTAGTATGCACATGTTCGTTAAAACAATATAAAAGTTGTCAGTGGCGTATTGGCGTATTTAACGGTAAGCAAAGTAAGCAATTGCGGGGGCCCCGTCAATGAGGGGCCCCGGAATCTTTAGTCCATTATCCATAACAGTTGATAGAATATGGCACTGTATTGGCAAGGAGGGCCCCGCGCTAGACGAACCCTAAGCACAGATGCCGAGTACACCCCAGTAATCATGTACAAAGGGGCCTCAACACTTCTTACTGCTTAGGGCCTCCGACACTGTAAACCCGCAGCTGATAGTTGTAGTTGAGGAGCTAAAACCTGTTTAATAATTCTACAGTGGCTAACAGTGGCCAAGAATCCCTAATGACATCTGAACGTACTGGTATTCCTAATATGTTCATGCTCGGTATTTTCTTTCAGGTACTGTTTATTTCTGAAACTACCAAGAATTTCTATTTAAAAAAAACATAAAAACCTTTTAGCATGATAACAATATTCTTAAATATCTGTTGCTGCATGCAGGAATATTTCCTTTTCTACTACTATTACTGCTACTACTATTACTAATAGAACTACTACTAATGCTAACTGCAACTAATAAGTTAAACCAAATGGCAAACTAATAAGTTTCCACAGAACCTGTTTAATAAAAAAAAGGAATTTTAGTAAAATTGTATTTTTATCAAAAGAATATCAGTTTCTTTCTCATATATTCACACAGAAAATATCCCAAGACGGTCAAATTTTTAAAGATTGTAGGTTCAAGTCATAATTCCTCTTTTCAAATAATCGTTTTATTTCTTGTTACTCATTATTTATAGCTAAAATTAAACGCTTCTTGATTGAAAAGTAGTCCCTCTCTTCCTCCTCTTACCATCAGATTGACCTGACACACGACACAATCTTCCATTTGTTTTCCTTCGTTACTTGCACAAGTGAAAAAAGTTTTCGCTTCAAATGTCCGGTCGTCCTGCTTTGACCCCCTCCTACTCGAGCAAAAAAAAGCGAATGAATCTTTTAGAACAAATCCCCATACCCTACACACACTACCTCATACCATTCCAGCCCCAGAAGGCGGTGTTGGCGTCGGCGTGTAAGTATTTCTCCTCCCAGCCCCACCGATAAACGGAAGACAGCGCCGGCAGCTACAAGAAAAAAGGGGCCCATGGTGTGAAGGAGGTATGAAACGGGCGGTAAAAAGACGAGAAGTGAAGAAGAACCCCCCCCCCCTCCGTTGGTGTACTCCCCTTGGGCTAACAAACGTCCGCAATGGTCCACGCAAGCGAGGAAAAATATCGATCGATCGACATCGTCCGGGCACCCGGGGCAACCACCCACGTCTCAGGCCCCTCCCTCAAATGAAGCTAACAAAAAAAAACACACACACACCACAGAAAAATGGAAAAATCTTTCCCTGCGCACATCGAACTAGCCGAACGAAGCAGCGCGGAAAAGTATGGCCGGAAAAGTACGCCATACTTTTTTTCTCTCCCGTTGTGCGTTTTAGCGATTTTCCCAGTTTCGCCGCCTTTCTTTCGCCGCGGCCATCATTCGTGGAAAACTCCTCCCTCACCGGCGCACATACAACTACACGCGCACAGCCGTACACACATTTAGAAAGAAGTGAGCCACACGCAGAGTGGGAAATCGTTTCGCTGGGGGTGTGGGAAAATTAAGTCAAAAAATGTAAAACGTAGTGTAAGAGAGGCGGGGGTGAGGTGGTTTAAACGAAGGTAGTGTGGAAGACTGAGACGGTGGTCAAGAAGGTGGAAAAAATGAAGGAAAAATTCGAAACACGTTACCAATACATGTAGCCGTTGGAACGCGGCACAGTTCGTTGGTGTTTTACTCGTTATTAACATATTTTTCTAGATTTTTTTAAATTTTTATCATCTTTACTAGTGTAAAATGTAATTTTTTGTTGAAGTTTGACATTTTTGTGTGCTTTGAATAGCTGAACACACTAAACATTTACTAAATAATGGAAAACAATGGAAAAATTGGACCAAATTAGTAAAAACCTTTAAATATAAAAGTCATAAGTCACTACCAAAGCTATACAATCCCTAAGCTAGTACAAAGTGTTGCCTAAAAATGTGACGCACTGTAGCATGGAAAACCAAAAAATTTTTTTTCCATTTCTACCCTACCCACAACCATTCCCCTTATTTCGCCCATAGGACCTCGTTAGGCGTCCATTTCTAGCACCTTCCACTTTGATGGCTGTACAGCTCGCAGCAGTCCCGCGCTTCGACGCTATTGCCCCGCACACCACCACTGATTATGTCGTTTACTACCCTCTCTTGCTTACCAAACACTCCTTCCCATTTTCACTTCCTGATAATGCTGTACGTTCCTTCGGGGACAATTTCCATTCGAGCGAAATTACGATTGCAGTACGATATTTTTGCTTCCTTCTGTTGGTTTTGGCCCGAAACGGAATTGCAACGATGATGGCCATGATGACGACGATAAGGAGGATGATAAAAGTAATAGCAACAATAAAAAGTTTGTTAAGAAAAAAAAACACACACACACAAACCCTCCTTGTATCAAAGTGAACGAACTGAGCAGGCTAAGGGTAAGCGTTCGGGCTTATAGGAGAGACATCTTCCTGCCATGCCCGGAGTGTGTATACGCCCCGATTGCGCTCGAAAGGACATAAAACAATTTCGGCTAAGGCTCAAATATTCATGGTTGGCGGTTATTTTTCCTCCGAAAAATGTTTCATCCTGCCTTTTTTGTCTGTTTTTTCCAATGCCACTACTAAAACGAATCATCACGTACTTTGAGAAGTATCGGACGACGGAAGGAACTTACTTTTCTATCAGAAATGTAATTTAGGCCCTCTTTCCCCGAACTCTGTCCCCTCCACGTCGTCTGTTCGCGAAATGTTAATTTTGTCCTGTCCATTTTGTGCCTGCCCTTCCCAGCTCCCATCCCATGCCCATCCCAAAGCGTCCTACTTGGATGGACTTTTGCACTAATTGGAAAATGATAGACAGGAACAGGAATCGCCAACCGCTCGTTCGAGTAGATACAGCGCCATTAATATTCTTTCAATTTGCTTCCTTTGCCGCGCCCCCGTGGACATCGCTGGCCACCCGAAAGTTCGCCAAGAAATAATTTAAATACCAGCCCCCACCCCCATTTTTTCACTACCCATGTAGGGTAGAATTTTTATTTCTCTATTATTATTCAAATAAGATTGTGAGCTTCCTCGTTCCCGCGAAGAGGAAACCCATACAAAAGTGGAATAGTACGATTTTTACGATTTGAAGGTTTTTGTTTTTGCCCAGAATTGTTATTTTTTCATTTCACAAAACATGTGACCAATGCTTTATGTTCCCTCGGTGCGTCAAGGTCTCATTGTTATCAGTCAGTAGAGAGAGAGAGAAAATAAAAGAGCAGAACCAGTGGCATACACGGACGGCAAATGCAAATGGGACCACCGTTTGACACCCCTAAAGTAATCCTTGACTTGAATTTATGTAAGATCGGTTTTTTTTTTGGTTTTTGTTTTTGTTCATACATTTCACACAGACCATTTTCATCCCTTTTATCATCAGCGCGCTCACTGAACAGGGAATAGTTATCTCGTAGGGTTGGTTCCACCCAAAACCTAGACCATCACAACCTCCATCAATTACGTTTTTTTAAACGGGAAAGGAAACAGATACTGGTTTTGGTATTGGGAGATGTGCGTTCGGTTTTTTCTTCCTTACTACCTGTTTTATTTGAAACGATCTTTTTTTTGTAAATACATTTCATTATTCCCTGCTGTGAAGCAATTGTTGCTGGTTGGATGTTGTTTTTTTTTTGCTCTCTAGCCCACTATTTCCACTCGTGAACTAGTTTAAATAGAAATCTGTCAGGATTATCAGGCACAAAATGGTAAGCGTGGAATGATTTCATTAAGGACGGTTACGGTTCACCAGCAAACAGTTCAACTGGTACGATGAGGAGGAGTTGTTTTTTTCTTCTAAAGTTCGTATAATTAATTAAAGCAACGAGATGAGCAAATGGCTGGAGAATGTTAAAAAGAGAGTCTACCAACAAAAAAAACATAACCATTTTCCAAATAACAGAAGCCATATTTTGAGCTACCTTTGTAATGTTTCAATCTTAGGTTTCCCTTGCAATCAACCAACACCCTGTGACCATCGGGCTGGAGAAGGAGAAGACACTTCATAAACAATTTTAATCCCATTAATAACTTCTTCCCTTTGCACGCCAATTTCAGGTGCACCAACCTTTTTTGCCAGCATCACATTTAATACGCATCACTCACCGGCCGTTGTCAGGTGAGTAAATAAAAGCTTCCCCCAGTCCGTCGCCCAGACAGCCAGCATAAACTGTTGGCAAAAAATCATAGCGTTTGTAAATCATGAAAGAGAGAAAGAGAGAGAGAAAAAACCGTCACCCCTGGGCGGCAAATCTCCGAGAGTTCCGATCAATCAATTCTCATTAGCACCACAGAGCAGCACTGTAAACTGATCGCCCGGGCTCGAAATATATTGATCCAGGCCAGGCCAGGCCCTGATTCAGGGTATGCGCTGCTCTGCACAGCTAATACAATCCCTGCTTAGGGGGACCGATCTTTGTTATGCTGATCGTGCTGATCGTGTGCCGATGAGAGGAGGCTTTTTTTCCTTTTACCGTGTGCATAAAACTCACTCTATTGATGAAATCAATGCAGCTTGAGGATGCGCGCCAGTCAAGTGGCTAATAAATAATGCAAAATAGGTATCGAAACCCAGGTAAGTGATAGACCGTGACGATCGGTTGTGGAAGGAAGGACCGAAAAAAAACACGACCGCACCTCATTTGGGGTCGATTGCATGCCCGATCTGGTTTTGATGAAATGATGAACGCACGCACGGTTGAAGCTAATCCATCCGGTTCCTCCTAATCATCACTCAAGCACACACACACACACAGGGTAACGTTTGAGGTGATGATATAATTTCAGCAACGAATTTGAGCAGGTCCAAAAGCAACAGTTGGTAGCGGAGGCAACAAACTCTTCTGCATGCGTCCAAAGTGCATCTTTCAACGTACAAAGGAGCTGCTGCCGCTTTTAGGTGCAATTTTCTTAATATGCACATCAGGAGCAAGGGAACAAGGAGACTGTGGCTGCGGGAAGCGGGTTTGCATGGTCCGATCTCCAAGCGATGATAGGTTTGCTGATAGCTTTGGACAGCACCGTCGGTAACATGATAGCCCAGCAGGGTGAAACGTCAAGATCGGCTCGATCGCAGGAATGCCATCTGGTATGCACTGGAGCACGATGGGACGCTTTTAACGTCGCTTTATTTTATGATTTTCTTTGGTTTTGTTTTTCTATGGCACAGAGCCTGATCTACCTTTGAAGCACAACAATAAATCATTTATTCAATAATATTACCGCAACATAAAGCAAGCAAAAGGGGAACAGTGCAAGACAGTTTTCAAGCTTGTGATCAATATCAAGATGAATAAACTCTTTACCGGTTTAAATAATTGAAGAGTTGTGTGTTGTGTGCACTGTGATTGTAATCATTCGTCGATTAGTGTATGTTAGACTGACCAATCGTAAGTCCGTCAAGATCAAATCCTAATAATAGTGTCTGTATATCTCTTGTTTTATAACACAAATATAAATCTTTGATCTTCGAAGCCATGCATCTAAACAAAATCCAATTATAAGTTGGTTTGTCGGACTGATAGATCTTTGTTTCTTTTGACTTTATTCTTCAAAAAGACGTCTCTAGATATTTATACCACACAGTGGCATATCCTCGGTGGCGGTCCCGTAATAAAGTCGACAACTCGACTTATCAACATGAACATCATTGGTTCGAGCCTCTTATGGACCGTGTCCCTGTAGCAAAGGACTTGAATGTCCGGCTGTGTTGTTCTGGATAAATCTAGAATGCCTGGTTAGAGGCCCAAAGGCCCAGCATGTCCCCATAGGACGCTACGCCATAGAGAAGACGATCTTTCAAGCTATGTTGATGCTATATGTGTACACCTAAACAAAATCAAATTATTGCTGCTTGTTCATACTTGTTCAAGCTGCCATGTTCATAGATATTTCATTCTTTTGACAGTATTCTTCAAAAAGTCGTCTCGCGGTATTTATCCGACACAGCGACACAACCTCTCTACGAAAAAAAAACGACCGAAAATGAAACCTTCATTTCCTTCTTCACTTTTCACAGTCCTGCTCGCGCAATGGTCGCACGACACTAACGCGAAGCAAATTTAATTATATTCATATTTCATATCAACAGCAAATGTCAAACATCTTTCGAGCAGCGGCCAGCGTTTTTATTACTTCGCCGCCCATCAGCACGCTGCCCTGTCGCTAGCGACACAAGCCGTCCTATCAATTTAAAGTGTCTGTGTGTGTCCTGTTTTTTTTTCTCTTCCCATTTGCCAGTTTTTCTCATTAGAATCATAGAGTTGTTATTACAATCGTACGGTTTATTTCATTCGTGTCGCTTTTTTTTGCGCGCGCGCACATATTTCTATCACACACAGAGACCCCGGCCAGCCCTTTTCCTCCGTGTGACATCGTGTGTGTTCCTATTTTTTGCTTTCTCTCCCCCCGAAAACACACCAACTATAACGCAACCATCCCGATAATGATGGCGCAAACGGCACGAAACGGAGAGTTAAACGGATCTAGCACCGAAATATAAAAAAAAGCTACACTTTTCACTCCGTGTCTAACTTTGATGGCGTTCCGGTGTTCAGTGGAACGCGAATTGGCGCAAACGGCAGAATATGCCACCATCCCTCTGGGTGACCCCGGGCGGAAGTCAACTAGTTTTCGGTGCAACGAGAGCACTCGCTGGTAAAGCGAGTTACACCAACAGAAGAGAAAAAAAATCCTGGTTAATTGTAATAAATTTTAATGAAAAGGAGACGGATTTTTTTTCGCATGTTAGTTTAGTTTTATACTTCTGTTTCCATTTTTTGTAGCTCCTTTTTGCCGGGTCCTGCACAGTTGCTCCGGCGCTGGGTGGTATTTTAACAATTTTAACGAAAGCTTCACTTTGAATTTTATCAATTTTAACCATCAACGAATGAACAACCCATGTCAATGTAAAAATGGGAATTCTTTTTTTTCTTCTTCTCAATGGTTTATAGTTCAACCCTCTGGTGGCATTTGGGTATGACCGTTTTGTAAGTGAACAAGGATACTTTTTTGTTGCTTCCTCTTTCAACAATAGGATCACGTGACTCTGTACGATAAATTGGAACAGAATCCAACTGTAACGCGCGGTGTGTGTCGGGCTTTTTTTTGGTGTGCATCAAACTTTTTAGTCGCTCTTCTTTGCATGCTGTTTCGCTTTCAGTTAGTATGATGTTCGTTTGGAGATGTCAAAAAATGTCAGAATCAATCTGATTACAGACTGACATCTTCATCGGCCAGATACGAGCATTCGTAGTTCCCCTTTATAATTTCTTTTTTTACTACTGCATTACTACTGAAAGGGGCAAAAGTTGCACGCATCAATTCTACATAATTTTAAACCCTTGTGTCACTCTAACTACAATTTTTAAAACGACAAAATCATCAAAGCAAAATCTCCTCCAACGTCAGCATCTTTGATCCTCAACCACTCACACTAATTACTATCACCACTTTTACTAACTACGGGTTCGTGTTCTCGGCAACAATTTCTCACCGAGTGACCGAAAAAAAACAAACCATAAACTACTGAGAATATTCATTAGCGAAATGAAACTGCCGAGCCAGCAAAACCGGTACACGCTTGAATGAATTTAAAATTTTACACCATCAAAAACTACTCCCAACTGTAGCGCTCCGCTTTTTCGTCGTCAAGCGTCGAGCTCGAGTTGAAACACTGCCACCAAAAACTGGCTCACTTTAATGAATGGGTTAATCCTTGCCAGCACTGAGCCCCGGTGGGCTGGGGAGGATCTTTTATTTGCCCTGCTCTCGGACCGTAACGCGCTGGGAAAAGGGTGTTGACAGTGAAATATCTTTGAAATAAGATTTTCCTCCAGCGAAGAAGCATCAGCCGGTGGTGGCATCAAGCATTGCTCAGTTCTTCTTCTTTTTTGTATAATTAAAGTAAGAATCTGGGAAGAGCTGGGAGATTTAATCCTCAAGCATATCGATTTTTCATTTCATGACCGGCCAAGATGAGTGGTAAATTTGGTAAGAAAAGGGTTGGTGGATGTAATTAAAACTTTAAGCAGAGTTTCCCGGGATGGGTAGAGCATCGAAAGGGCTGCTTGGAAGTGAAGTTTAAAATCCCAATGGTATCCTTTTTTTTAACACAAAAAGGTGTCACAATGACGGCCGCTTAGCGAACTAAAAAATGATGTTTTATGAACGCACCCTAGTACTAAAGAAAGCATTTCTTTTCCTGCAGCGTTCGTCATTACACCGAATGAAATTCAACGAAAGATTTTGCTTTTCATTCAATGAAATGTGAGCTTTGGCTTACAACGTTTTACAAGACATCCAATCCCATGTCACGCACAAATACTTACCACAGTCAGCCGCACGCACAGTCAGCCCCTTTACGCAGCATGAAAGTAGTAAAATAATACACCAAAATCGCACAAAACACCAAGAACCTTGCTATCCGTACAGCAGCATTTCACCTGTCACCGGAACAGACATACACACACCCAATCTTTGGTACAAAATCGAAGTGAAAGGATCGCACTCCATAGGGGGGGGAGGGTCTTCAGATCGAATTTCAGGCCATGAACCGGTAAGTGCGCTCCGGTTCTTGGTGAAAGTAGCGAAAGTCTAATTAAAATTGGGTGCTGCATGACTCGCGCAAGGTGTGGGCCAGAACGAAATTACCGCACCTTCAGCAGGTTCGGGTAAGATAATACCTGCTGGAGAGTTGAGTTGGACACCGGCAACGCAAAGGAACCACGCCGTGGCGTGGAAGGAAACCGGTGCACACACAGAACTCACAGGCCTGTCTTGACGTGACAGATGAGAAATGAGGACGTCTTTTTTCTTTCTCCAAAAAAAAAAACAGGGAGATTCACATTAACCAGTAACCCCTTGAATGGAAGGACTCGGCCAAAGGGTTGTATTCTTCCCGCTTGTTTGTAGATACCCTTTTCTGTAACAGCGAAAGGATTGCAGACGTTCAAAACTTTGCCAAAGAAGAAGAACGAAGAAAAAATCATCGGACTTTCGGCTGGATTACGGAGCACCATTTCAATCCGTGTTTTTATGAATGTCTACTTTCCATTCCCCATTTATCATTTTCCGGGTGAAAATGGAAAACAAAAGCCACCACCGTTGAGGCCTGGTTGAGTGAAAGCTGTGGGCGCGGACGACGAACCTTTTACCTTATTCTTTTTTTTCTTTCTCTCTCTTCGAGCAAATAGAAAAACTTACGCAAACTCATCGTGAAATGCTCACCCGCTGTCTTCAACAAAAAAAGAAACGCGATTCACAGTGATGGAAAACGACACAACTTTGGTATCGATTTTTTTGGCGATGGTGCATGATGCTTTGCCTTTTTTTCTAACCCTACTTCCGAGCACCATTTCCTTTTAACCCTTTTAACCGGAGATTCCACTCGACGTGCCATTTATTGCCCTTCGTGCGCGTAAAAACAGGCTCATTGCCGATAAGAGTGGCAGGATTTTTACTAATCTTGCACTTTTTTTCGCAATGGTTCACTTCCTTTTTGGTACTTTTTTTCTCTCTCTCCACAAAGAATTCAAATTAAGTGGACAAGTTTTAAGGAATCTTTCGCCGGCGCGTGGAAAGGGGGGAGGACAAAACATGCCGGAAGATGTGATTAAACCCCTGTGAGTGATTGATGTTTGAACATTTGCCGAAGTTTCAAGAAGTGTAGCAGCACACAAACAACCGGCACAAACAAACACAAGCTGACCGTACTGGAAATTGGATACTTTGGCAGGACGTTTGGTACCAATCTGCAACGCTCGACATGAATGCAAAATGAAACAGTTTGTAATGCTGAAAAACGGGGTAAAAAATGTGTAACAATGTTCTCTATTTTTTGCTTTGTTTTTAGCGATATTCCATCACCCTTTTGTGCCAGCCCCTTCAAGAGCATCGGGATTTACTTATTAGGGGGATTTCTAAAGCAAAACACACGCGGCACTGAGCTTCTCACTCTCTCTACAACATCCGAATCTAGGAAACGATCCGCTTATGAAAGGCTTCCCACAACATCTCTCCACTTGATACGTCGTACATGCCAACCATGCGAACAAACGTAACAAAAAATCGCACTTGCGGCTAGTACCAACGCTTCCCGGGAATTGGCTGGTAAATCGAATAGACGCCTCTCGTCGCTAAAGTGCCCTAGACAAACCGAGGCCACCTATCTTGCTTCCAACCCGCAATGCACGCCGTTGCTTTCCTTCGCAGTCGCTCAGGTCACCGGAGTGACATTGACCCTCGAGAGAGCGGTCTCTGGACGTCGGTCTGGTTCGGTCGGTTGGCGCGATAACGATAGCAAACCTCGCCTCCCTCTCCGGGGGACCTCCTCCATCCACCATCCCAACGCGACAGGGATACGGACGGCAAAAACGATGAAGTGTCCGGAGCGATTTTCACAGCTGAACGAGCCGACGAGAGTGACTGTTTTGGGTTGCGGTCAACGGGGGGAAGTGGAGGGATTGGATGAAGAAGCGCGCAGAAAAAAACAACAACTATAAAGCAAAGGGTTCGGCTGGACATTCCATTCAGGAAGAGAAGAAGGTGAGAAAAAATCGATAAATTCGCTTCATATTTTTTTGCTTCTTCCGTTGTTTGCTGTTGCTCTCTGTGCCTTACACATGTTGGTGGAAGGAAAAAAGGGGAAAACACGATCTGTTTGCTGTTTCGCTAGACGATGGTAAATGTTCGTTTTTTTTTTTGTTGGCAGGCAAATCATAGGGACGCTTTTGCCACGCACACAGTTAGAAGAGTTGGCAGAACCGAGCCACGTGCTGGTCCAAATGTGCGAACCTGGGTTAGTTTGTTCGTCTCAAATATTACTTTTGCTGCTTCACGGCCACTGATGAACTTATCCGTAATCTTCTTTGATAGCTTTTCTTTCAATTTGTCTTTGTTGTAAGATGTTGAGCAAAGTGATGAAATTGGTTTCATTGTTTCCCCATTTTTTTTTGCACCCTTTGTTCCTTTTGGCAGAAGGGCGACCGGATTCACCTCGTTGAGCGTCTATTGTTTGATTAGCACTTTTACGTGCAATGGAAAAGGTTTCTTTTTGGATTAAAAGTTGTGCAAGTGGACGGTTGACTGGTTGGACGGAATGCTTTTAAGGTTTGGTATGAGCTGCTTGGCTAGAAAAAACTATCCTGGTTTTTTTTAATGTTTCTGATCGAAAAGAGTAAAACAATCGGGACGGATCTTAATGATGAAAAGTTTTACATTCATTTCATCTCGCGATATATACAAGTTTAAGTGATTTTTGTCTAATTTGTTTTTAATTTCAATTTCATCTCTTCGATAATAATCAATTTCAATTTCCGCTAATCTAACTGATACAACTGCAGACTTGAAACGTTCTATGCTAAGAACGCTTCAAATCTAATTGAAGTAATACTTAGTAGCCTAACAAAAAATAACACAAACTCATAACAAGCAAGTTTAAAATAATGATGTCATTAATTTTATTGTACAGTCGTCAACTCGTACGACTTAACAACATGCCCGTCATGGGTTCAAGCCCCGAATAGACCGTATCGCCATACGTAGGACTGACTATCCTGCTATGGTAACAATAGGTCACTGAAAGCCAAGCTCACTTCACTAGTGGGTACAGGCAGGCCTTGATCGACAACGATTGTTGTGCCAATGAAGAAGAAGAAGATAAAATGGTTATGGTGCACAAAAAAGTTTATAGTTCTACACATTTTAATCGAAGTATATTTCAACTATAAGCAGAGTTGATCATCCATGCAGCGAAATAAGTAACCACTTAGGGTCCTAAGATATATTTTAAGTAACATAACTGGAATCTGTCCTTGCTGGACTGATGTAGGCGAATAGTACGAAAGACCAGCAACTGATTTTCAAATGTTGATAATGTTCAAGAATTAAACCATAAAAAATGCAAGATTATTTTATTGGAACATCTTAAAAAGGAGATATCCGAACATTTTTTATAGAAAACTAGTTTCATTTATTTGTATATTTCTTCAAATTTTATTCATCCTACTACAAAAAGCCTCATTGAGTTCTTATGACTATTTTAACATGATGCCACTGCATGCATAAATAAATACGTATGCACATTGTTCAAATACAAACTAACACAGAACTACGTGAATTACATAAAACTCAGACGTTCCCTAAAAGTATTTAAAGAGCAAGCAAAGTAGAAGCACTCGGTGGTCATATTATAGCTTTTACACAACGCTCTGATGAGTATGTGTTCTCCATATCGTGTATTGCTTAGATATTAGATGCTCGAAAATATTTGTTTATGCAAGAGTTATTGGTGCAACCAATAATAATGATGAAATTCTCTTTAACGAGTGCTCTCCAACCTTTTAAGCATCATCGCACCCACGACTCCGATCCGACTCCGGCTATTGTTACTCCGATTCCGACTCCACTAAAAACGGAACCACTAGTTCTACCCGGAGTCGTCCGAAGTTGCTAGGAGACGCTCAGAGTCGCCCAGCATCTTTAGGAGTTGAAAGTCGCCCCGATTTGGCCGGAGTCGACAGCAAACTTCAGCCGAGTCCGGACCGCTCCAGACGGTTCCGAAATTATGGGAGTTGGATCGAAGCACGGTGGCACTAGCACTAGTACGGTGGCAGCTGATTGCTATCAATCCAAGGTAACCTTTGTAAAACGTACCATGGATCCTGCGTTTAATCGTTCTTTATAGAATGGCTGTCAATCCTGGCCAAAAAATGGCAGTATTAAATTTCATTACTAGTAGTTATATAAAGTTACATTACTAGTAGTTACATTAAAAAATTACATGCTATAAAGCAAACTCATTAAAGACAATAGTTCAGTTTAAAAAAGTTACTTAATTACATCCTTAATAAATTAGTTAAAATCGCAATAGTTTTTTTTACCAAACGTTACACTGGGTGTAATTAACAAAATTATTTACTCCAATTGTATGGCTTCAGGATGTTACTTTTATTCATGCAGTGTGATAAAGCATAGGAAAAACAGCAAACTTCTTCCATATAAAGCATAATAAGCTCGGCAAAAATATTGAAACAATCTAGATGATTAGCTTTTTATTACTGAGCATCTTCTATAATTTACGAATGCTATTCATACTCCTGATGATGCCATTATCCCCCCAGGGCACTCCGTCCTCTCATGCGCAGGATGCACTGACTATCCTGCTGTGTATGTGTATAAATAACTTTCACAGATCGTTCACATAGTAAAGCTTGTTTGTGCTAAATAAGAAGATGTTCGGCTATCACATTCAATAACCAACAGCTCAGTAGCATCACGTCCAATCAGTCCAAACACCAACAAAGTCACGACCACCCCGGTGGTACGTAGAAAGGAAACTCGACGATCGCACTTTTCTCCACACGACAAAGCCCACCCGCTTTCCCATTTTCCCGTTGCACATGCTGGCCACCGGAGATCGCTCCCATTATCCACCATCAGCAAACAATTTAAACTCATTTAACCCGATTAAAAGACCGCGAACCGCGTGTCCGGAGCGGTTTTGCATGTAGCAACACCGTGTACCGTGCAAGTGTGGAAGGGAAGGGGAGCCATTTCCAACACCTTTCCCTGGCGCCCGGTACTAACACGCGCATGTGTGTGTGTCTGCACCGGCACGCCACAACTCATCCGTGAAGGCAGCACCGGCCGGCTGTTTTCCTATTTTTGGTTTTTTGTTTTCCGCTGCCCATGCAGCTCAATCAATGTACAACATAAATCATCATTATCAACAACAGCAGCCGCAACATCAGCGCAACATCAGCGCCAAGCCATCGCATCGCGCTGTGCGCACCGGCTTCGGTATCGTGTCTTTATCGTGTTGTACCTAGAAAGAGGAAGAAGTTTACCTCTTCTCCATTCTCCCACCTGCTTCTCCCCACCCATCCAAGAGGTGAAATTGAATTCTCCCTCCGGTTGGCTGGGGACGGCCTGGGAGGGCATAATTAAATTTACATATTTTTCATAATTTTAATTAGTTTTCTTAACGATATTACAACGCCAGAAGTTTGTTTATTACAAATTTGGTACAGGTACAGGGAGGCAGACAAATACAGACACGTATAAGGCTTGCCGTTACGTGTCGGTGGGCCCCAACACGGGAAGCAAAGTCCGGAAGGTGTCATTCGAACGGCGAACGGAACGGATCCGGAAGCTAAATAGGCAGACGGAATAGTGTGAAAGCCTGTGCGAACAAGAAACTGTTGCCAACAGCTTGTCCACTGGCTGCTGCTGCTGGTGGTGCTGCTGATCTACTCTCTTCCTGAAAATAACTCAAGATCGAGAACGGTTCTGTCTTTTCCCTTTCCCCAAGTGTTCGTGTATGCAGTTCACATATTTCTTTTATCATTACACCACGTCGAATTATGCGCTCGATGAGCCTCACCTCCGCCTCGGTCTCGTTTCCCGACGGCATAATTACTGATAATGAGTTGCACGCCTTGTCGGGGTTGGTTTGCTTCGGCATCTTTTTTTTCGGGTGATACTTTATTTCCATCTGAAGCTCGTTCCAGCGTTTCTATGCATACATAATGACATTCAGGCTCCATAAGGAATGATACTAGAGCTGGATGCAGTATTCTGTTTTTTCCCTTTTTTTTAGCTTTGCTCCATCACTTGCGTCCAACCACTTACCTTTTGCCATGGAGTTTTTTTTCTGAAACGAATGTCTTTGCCCATCAGTTTCGCGCTTGCGTCGAGCAATGTTTCGCACTCGAAACATGTACATTAATTAGCAGAAACAAGAGTACGAAAAAAAACGAGGGGAAAACTCAACCCTCCCTCTGCCCATCACCATCAGCATCATCATCATCATCGGATGCATCATCATTATCATCGCTATCATCATGATCGTAAATGTCTAAGGAACTAACAGCAAATAATAGCAAACACACAATATAGAAAAAAAACTCCGCACCTAGAACAAGGCAGGATTGCTCAGGTCTGTATCTGTTCATGACGACATGCCAGTTCGCCGATGTGGGCATGCAGCACCAGCAGCACCCTGCTAAAATGAGGGAAAATTGTGCTGGGATAGGAGGGAGAGTGCAAAGAAAAAAAAAGTAATAAAGCACGATTCTCCCGTCCAGTGCTAAGGTTTCCTGTGAGGTTTCTTCAAAATTGAGGCGTTTCTGTGTGGCGTGTTTGTTTCTCCCGCTTCTTCGCTTCGTTATGCTCTTGCCCTATCGAGCATGGCTTCGGTATGGAGTGTCTTTTCCTGTTATTTATTAGTACGCACGCAATAATCTGCTGCCAAAGATGGAATGTGCGTATGCGAAAGGAAAAGGAGCGAAATCGTGTCCGTAGGGTCGTAGAAACAGTTTTTCGCTAAAAGAACTAGCGCAAAATGGCTAAATTGGATTAAGGGCGACGGAAATGGCTTTCTTGGAAATGGTACTGGCAAATGTATTTCGAAGCGTGTGCTTATTATTTCATGCTTTCGAAAGAATTACAAAACCATTTAAAATAAGTTGAACTTACGTAAAAACTCTAATGTGTCGAGAAAAATCGACATTGAGCTCCAACTTGTTAAAAAAGGATTAAAAAACTCAACCATATAATATGAAGTATGAAGTTGAAGTGATCTTTTCCTAAAATAAAACATTAAAGTGTCAAGTAAATAACAATGATTCTTAGTTCAGTAATCTACATCTGCAAATACAATGATATGGTATGAAAATAAAAATGTATTAGGCTTACTAAAACAAATAATGAAAATTACATGAGAGAACTAAATAATCGAAACTTTAATTTAGCACATTGCAAATTATACTTTTTAAATGATATTTTTTATATACTAATCCTCAAAGTCCAAGCATGCAACTGTGTCGTAAGTCAAAGCATTTGCTTTTGTCTAAACGAACGCTCTTGAATGAAAAGCCCCCTCCCCTTCCAGTCAGTCTATGCACAATTCGTCGAGAAGCAAAAGAAAAAGAAAAGAAAAACTGCTAAAGAAGGACGAAACCAAAAAAAAGGAAATCCCAGTCGGTGCTGCCGCAAATCCTTTGCCAGCATTATCCTCCCCAAGGACAGGGCCCCACACAGCCAAGGTTGTCCAAGAGGATGCCCATCCTGCTGTGGGCTTGATGTCTGCACCGGCAAGCTCAACGTGTGTGTGTGTGTGTGCGGTCCCAGCGGCAAAGAGTGTGGACTGGATCTCGTCTGCTAATGAGGCCCCTGAAGATGCCGGTTGACGGTTTTTTTGACGAGCAGCAGCAGCAGCAGCACCATCAATAGGGTGGACCAGTGCACACTTTCATCAAACCGCGCGGCAACCAAGACGCCCTAATGAAGGGAAGGATCATCATCATCGGGGGACAGGAAGACGACAAGCAGCGGAAGGGTGGCCGGGTGCGGGTGGCATAAATTCAAAAGATTTTTCAATTGCGCTTTGCTGGAGGCTCCTGCCGGGTTCGTCACTCGGCTGGAAACACTTCCGGCTGGAGTGCTGCCGGATGGTGCTGCTTTCGCGTCGTAACGGTTGCTTTATTCTCGTGAATTCGCATGTCATATGTGTGTGTGTGTGTGTTTGAAACGCTATGTAATCCCGCTAGGAAAAAAAACTCGGGGTTGGAAAGGGTTTGGCCCGAGTGCTGAAGTGTAGTGCAAAAATTGCATACAAATGCTAATTGCGATAACGCTGGCTTAAGACCCATCAGAAAGCACGATTTTCCGGCGAACGGGATTTTTCCTCCCTCTATTTTGTTCTCTCTTTCTCTCTCTCTCTTTCTCTCTTGAAAAATAAATGCACCGCTGCACTTTACACGCTTGCTCACATAAAACAAAGCGCACAAAGCTCTCGCCATATTTTCTAGCATTCGACAGCCGGTGCACCCACTCGTGTTACCTTCATTGTTAACATGTTGTCACCGGAAAACCCATTGTTTTGTCAGAACACATTTGCACTAGCAATGGGAGAGTGCGGTGGAGGGGAAGGGGGGGGGGTAAGTAATTTTCCAACCATTTCACGCCCACAAAAACAAAAACTCCCAGTAGCAAAAAAAAACAACTGAAACAGAGAACACAACACACTCTAGCGCTCTCTAGTGGTTTCGATCAAAACGGCGGCATTGGGGTTGTTAGCTACCATGTGTGCAAGTGTGTATGTGGTTGCATCTACAGGACGTCAACGTTTTGGCGGCTCTCTTGCGGCTGGTTTTCAAAAGTGGTGTAATTTGCACCATAATTATTATCCGCAGCAAAAAGGGGTAAATGTGCAGGGAAGTGGGATTGTGTACGTCTTGTTCCCGTTTCGATTTGTCGATTTGGTGTTTTATGAAAATGTGAGATTTTCCAACCGTTGCGTCGAGACTGGGGATGGAGAAGAGTTGTAATTTCAAGCCTTTTCAAATGTCTTGTTGAGTCCAAACAACGACCTGTCTCTCATGTACACCTTAAAAAAAAACATTGTTTTTTGAAAAATGCCTCTACTTTAAGAAGGAGCTTTAGTTTTTCATTTTTATTTAATATTTTTTGAAAAAAAAAATGTAACAATGATATAAAATTGTTAAATATGAAAATATAACAATTATTAAATTAAAAATCATTTCAAAGTGTTTTAGAGTGTAGTTTTTGAAGATTTTGTAACTAATAATGTCGTGCTTTAAAACAGACATGAGCATCCTGAGCTCTTCGAGAAATAATGGAATTCAAAACACCTAACTGAAATACAATCAAAATATGAAAAATTAACAAAAAACAATCATGCTGAAAAAATCTGTATTTTTTCAGGAAAAACTATCCAAAAAGATCGTATTGCTAAGTGCTGCAAATACATTTTAAATATGAGCATTGAAAATTTGATTACCAAGAGTGTATTTAGTAAAAAGTTACTTAAGTTTCCTAGATAATCACTTAATGATATTCACCGAGCTGTAGATTAACTATGTCAAATAGAATGTCACATCTGAGACAAATAGGTGTGGGATACCTTACAATCTCTTTCAAAACGTCCTACTCTTTTCCTAGCTTCCTTTTGTCCAATGCCCTTTAAAGAGGCAATAGAGACCTTTGAGGTCCAAAACATCGATAATTCTACACAACAACTACTTAATGCTATTAAATTCAACACAAACACAGTCAAGAGTACAAAGAGAGGCTCATATCCTCCTTGATGGAGTCCAAAATATGTGAAAGAAGTTGAGCAAATTAGTGAAAAAATCATAGTTAAGCTGTTTGGGACAGTGTTCTCTTGAGCAAGTGCACTCATAAATCACTCTGTCAGATATATTCACAACTTTTCCCAAAAATGTGACAAAACGTTAATTAAAATCTGTTATAAAATTATTGTTTTTGATCAGATACTTCCTTTTAAATATAACAGTATTTTTACATTATATAAGTAACATTAAGTAATTAAGTAGTATTTAAAAGTAGTTTAAGTAAACATTAAATATAACAGTATTTTTAACATAGGCATATGAAAAGTGTAAAAGTTGTATTAACCTACATCAAAGAAAAAATATGTACTTCCAAACTACTTGGAACAAGTTTGTTATAGAATTTAGACTCAAAACAAAAACCTAGAAAAGAAATTTTATTCCCATAATTATTAGTTGGTGTAAAAGCTTAAGTCATTTACAATGTTTTTCGGGTTAGTTTCTAATGTGAACGTCATTACTCAACAATCGCGCAAGATTTTTTCAACAGTCTAGCTGTCACAAATAATGACAATTGTTGAATAACATCTTGCAAGTTTTAAGTAATGCTGTTCACATTTAAAACTGAGCCAGAAAACAGTATATTGCCTGGTCTCATTTATTTATTGATGCACAGACTACGCTATGGTCATGATAGGACACAATCCAATGGAGATTTTAACCGAAGGAAGGCATAGCTTTCAGTCTGATCGCACAGCATTTTAGTAAGGGTAGCAGAAGCAATCTTGTAATACAGTCGTCAACTCGTACGACTTAACAACATGCCCGTCATGGGTTCAATCCCCAAATAGACCGCGCCGCCATACGTAGGACAGACTATCCTGATATGGGGGGGGGAATTAATTAGTCACAGAAAGCCAAGCCTACAAGTGGGTACAGGCAGGCCTTGACCGACATCGGTTGTTGAGCCAATGAAGAAGAAGAAGAAGAAAAGCAGAAGCAATCTTTAAGTAAAATATACACTTACAAAGTAACAGTAAAGACTTTTGTGTTCGTATAAACATACATGTATAGTGTCCGAATATACCAAAAAAACCTATGTTGAAAGCTCACGTGTACATCCTGTTGCGAATAATTATCATGCGGTCCTCCAATATATTATTTTATCAAAATGTGGCTCATAGCTCTGAAAGATTTATAATTCCGGCTTTAGCTTAAACAAACAATCAAAAACTGTTAAACATTGTGAAAATCATCCAAAGGTAATAAAAAATCCTATAACTTAGGCAATTTGTTTTCTCTCTTAATTTTGGTAAAATAACTTTTTGTATTGCCATAAACATCTGCTTGGGTATTTCAAAAATTCATTATATTATTTGGTTTTGAAAGCAAATTAGAAAATTCAATAAAAACCTTCGATAATGATCACATAAACTTTCCACCATGAAAAACTAATTACAAGATTCAAATTAATTACCTCCCACTGTCTAGTTACCTAACAAGCTTCCCACGAGCGAAAATGTACTCCTGGTTCTGCCACAAAAACCAATTGCAAGCCAATTTCCACTACGGGACGCTAGCAATAATATCGAGCAATTTGTTTACGCCATTTACCCACACTCATCTCTCTACATCGTGCAAGTGTATTAGATTTCACCGATTAGCTTACACCTTCACAACCACACAAGACCCACACGATTAACCCAAAAAAAAACCACCGACACACGCGGTGGAAAATTGAGGAAAAATAGCTGGCCATCGTGTGCCGTGTGTGAGTGTACCTGTAGGCCTGCAGCTGCTCGGCGCAGAAAAGGCGGAGGCATCATAAATCAATTTAGTTAAATTGCACATGAAATTACCTCTGCTCCGGCTGATAAATGGCACCGTTTAATGGATTGATTAATGCGCGCTACGCTCCACGCCCGGTTCGGTGTAAGAAAATCTCAGCTCAACACACCGGTAGCTAACAAGCAATCGTTTGCCGCGTGCGTGTGTGTGTGTGTCGCCACAACGTCTTCAAGGACAGGACCGCAAGGTGAAGGAGTTTCCGATTCGGAAGCCTTTACCGAATCGATCCCATAATTGGTTCGCTACTTCTTGGCCGCGGTCGGTTTCATCTACAGGGCGAGCGGCACAAGCGTTACAGATTCCATGGCACATGGCAGTTGCGGGTTGTATCGACAACCGCGGGACGATCGCAAACGCGTTCGATCCGGCCTGGTACCGCGATCGGAAAGCTTATTTAATTGTTCCAATATTGAAACGCTGATTAAGTTATTGAACTAAATGATGCGGGCGATGCGGTGATTAATCGAACCGGGAGGAAGGTTGCACCGCGGCCAATTTGCATGGAATGTCGTGGGTTCATTTATGTTTATGTGTACCATCAATTCCCTTAACAAGAAAGGAACGGTGAAGGAAAGCCCTGTGTGGTCCGTGGTAGATAAAACCGCCCAAGCCCAACGGTTGCTTTCGGTTTGAAAGGAACAGGTTCCAACAGGAAAGTCAACCCACTATCGATCAGAGCATGTTTCTGTGTTTTTTTTCCTGTCTTATACCTTCGCTTTATTATCATCATCACCGAGGGCTTGTCGGTAAGCCATTTTATGCAATTGGTCATAAAAATCATAATCTCATTTCTACCCAATTACGCCGCGCGATGAAGCGACTGCAACGCCATTTTGCTCGCCACGAAACCGTTTTTTTTTTCTTTCTACGTTGGCGAGGATTATTTGTGCAAGATCCCGTGGATAGAAAATCAATTTCCACCTCATGCCAGAGGGTCACCTCACCGTACCCCACACTTTCTCGTCTCGTCACCGGGAACACGGCCGAGTGCGAGGAAACTCTCTCGCAGCAAAAGCGGGAAGACAATTTTTCGATCAACGCCCGGCCCCCGGAAGTGGGTGGGCAAAAAACTTCTCGCAAAGCAAACCGGAGATTCGTGCTGCTGCTACTGCTGCTTGTTTTCCTACCCCTGGCCCGAGAAATTACCAGAGTAAGGTGGATAAAAAAAGAGAAGCAGGGCGAGTGGTGGTTTGTGGATGGAACGTAATAAATTTTCATTCAATTAGTGATTCGAAATCTAATTTTCGTTCCCGGCTAGAGGGTGAGGGCAGTGTTTGAAATTTGGGATTTTATTTGTGCGCTCGGTTGTACGTAGCCGCTGGACCTGGGGGTTAAAGAGAAGTTCTTGTTCTTTCTTTCACTAGAATATCCCAGTGTTTAGCGGAATAGAACTTGATTCAAAACACTTTTAGTTTGAAAAGGTATTTTTAGTACTGCATATCAATACGTACTTATTTCTAATGAGTTCAATTGTAGCAGACCTAAGGTTTTTCAAATACTTTGTTTAAATAGTAGCAACAAAAACAAATTTTTATATACAATGATCTACAAAGACTTTTAACTCAAACATCAGGTTCATACATTCACTCGAAAATGATTTCCTTTTTCTCCTGTTTTCAGGCGAAAACGAAAACTAATCAAACCATTCCCAAATGGCAGAAGATGCCCGTTTCACCATCTTCAATTATTAGCAGCACATCAATGACCGTTGAGAAACAAGAGACCGTCCAAAATCATTCCGCCTTGTGTTTGAAGCATCAAAATGGTTCTTGGAAAAGCAGAAAGAAACACCCTATGCCAAAGAAAACCTTCAGGACGCCTACCTTCATGTGCTTATAGCCAAACCAAACAAAACATCCGCACAAGTCACCCGAAATGCTTCTAAACTTCATTTTGTTTTTCTTCTGAAAAAAAAAGAAAAAACCCCTCGAACGGGGGAGGGGAGGAGAAATAAAAGGAAAATGGTAATCCTGCCTCGCGTCACCACTTTACGTTCGCCCATCCACAAGCCATCGGGAAAATGCGCCCGGAAATGGTTTCCTCTGCACAAGGAGCCATTTCCAATGGCTCGGTCGGTGGAAAAATGAAAGTAAGAGCATGGAGAAAAAAAATCACCCTCACACACACACATCCAACCAGCACGATAATGAACGACTCAGCGAGATCCATTTTATTTTTTTACTTTTACCCCCTGGCGCGGCTCGTCTACGACCAACGGGGGTGGTCAATATGGTTGTTTGCGACTCAAACCCACCCGCCCACCTCAGCAAGCAGGAGCAGCAGCAGCAGGAGGAGAAAAAGGTGGTCGTTGCTAACCGTCCTCTCATCTCGCGGCAAGTTCGTTCGCGTTTAGCACGGGACCGAAGGACGTACCGGCCGGAATTGAATTGGAGGGCGTTGGAGGGCAGGAAGAGTCACAAATGGAAATCAACGCGTACACACCGCAACGCGCACCTCTTCGTTTCCTCTCGAGTGGTTTGGCTGTGCCGTTTGCCCATACCCGAACTTAATGGACTTTGACATGTTCTTTTTTGTCGTGAATTTGATTTTTTGTTCTTCTTGCGAAAAACTTTACAAATTTTAAGAACGCTAAATTTTTACATACCACCTCCATGGAGAAGGAACTGAAGTAACCACGCAGGAAGTAGTCACTTGAACCTCGGATGGTTTGCGTGGGGAACAATTCTACTCTAGAAAGTCATTATTTCTAAAGAACAGAATGTTTTCTTCACTAATGCACAGCTTTTTGTAAAATGATGGAGATTTTTTTGTGCGTTGAGAAAACTAGCCAGGTGTGAGACTATTTTTTGCAATTACTTTTACTATTGTTCGATGGTAATAATATAAAATCCGCTTTATAACTTTGGCAGCATAATCAGGAACATTTTATTTATATTTATTAAAACAAACTAAAATCTAATAAACTAATTAATTTAACTAAAATAATACCTTATATTAAAAATGTATTATATAGTTTAAGCCCTAAGTAAGGATTTAACTAATTTAGAACCTTTGGCTGTTTAAAGTACTTTTAGTACAATCTTTTTTTGAAGCATTAAATAATTTTGATTTTGATAAATAAATATTTGAGTAAATATAATTTATCTTTTTGAAGTTCAGTAAAACTGATCTTACTGGTGAGAGATTTCATTAATGCTCTCAGTAAGGGAGTGCTCTAGAATATGTCGTCCAACATTTTTAGTTTATATTCTTACGTAGCTTTCGAGACGCACCAACAAACCCCAAATCTTGGATAAAACCTAAAATACATTTATTATAAGCACAAATACAAATTGCTTGGCGCTCGAAAATGATAAAGCGATCGCATTTTGGCTTGTTTTCATAATATCGTGTGTTTGCAGCATATATGGCATGTTTTAAAGCAAGAGGCATTTGTGGAAGGTATGCCAACAACATGATTTATGAGGTGTATAGATGGTATATTGATTTGTTTTCCGATACATGTTACACTATGTTTGACAAGTTTGATTTGAGCACCTCCATAGAGTGCCATACGTTTGTATGTGTCGGTTGTCGTACTCAACACATTCTAAAGCACTACGTTAGCTGCGTATAACACACAAATTAAATATAGAATATAATTGTTTTTTTGTTTGTAATTGTCTCTCATCAATTTGCAAATAATAATCACATTCCCAAATATGTTACGAAAGGTGAAAAATATTTCAAGCTAATAAATATCAACAGCCGTTTTTCAAAAATTGTTTTTTACCATTAAATTATCAATAATACTCATTTTACAGCTGTAACTAAAATTGACGATTTGTTGTACACCCTTTACCCTTACTGCAGCTAATTAAACGCTCACAGGCTTAATGATCTGTTTGCAGCTGAATGCAATTTACCATAGAAAAACCACCTCAACATAAAAAAACCTCCAAGAATTCGTTTATGATATTGCTAGAGCGACGAAGTAATTGGTGTAATATTTTTGTTTTATTATATTGCTCGATATATACACTTTTTTCCACACTTTATCGCACCGTTTGTTTACGCCGTTCGACAAAGCAATACCACCAGTCCGGATCGATTGTAAAGATAAACCGGGGCCGCAAAAACATACCGTAACCCTCCGCGCACGTACGCTAGGTCACACGTCAGTGCATCTTTGCTGCCATTTTATTTTTTTGCCCCGCTCCCGCTGTTCAATCGGTGTGCCAAGCAGTCGGTAGGAAGTAAGAGTAGAGAGGAGAGAACTGTAAAAAAAAAATCGGTTCATCCATTCGTCGCCTCAACACTCAAGTGGTAGCGCGTGAACAAACATGCATTGCGCCCTCCCATCGTTTACCCGAGCTCTAGCCACGTCAAGGCACAACACCCTCTTGGCCACCCCTGCTTATCTGTCCCGGGTGCTGGCGCGTCCACCGATCACCGATCGGGCCAGTAGCAAACATTTCTTTGCTCACCCCGAAAAACCACACGTTTGCTGCTTTTCTGCGTGCGTCTGCTGCAATCGTCAACGTGCAGGGAACGGTCGGGAGGGATCTTGAGCAGCAAAGGTACAGGGCCACGTCCAACGGATTTTTGACGAACGGGGTTTCCTTGCACTTCACGCAAGAGTGACTCTTGAGGCTGTTTTCTGCAAACGTGCACACACACATTCACTCACATGGTCGATGCATTCGTGCAGTGCAGTTTAACCTCCCAACTGGGAAGGCCCAGCACAAAGGATATGTTTCCCTGTTCGGAGAGGAGGGTTTTACCCTCACAACGGTTCACAAATTGGCAAGTGCGAAACAGGGAGAAAGAAAAGCACAGTGGTAAAATGCAAAAAAATGGCGACGCTGCTGCATAACTACTTCTAGCACTCTGCAAAACGGCCAACCTAGGAAGGAAAATGAAGCGAACCCCTCTCTCCGCTGTACTGTAGCACAGCCAACCAGCTAGCCAGCCAAGACCGTGAGTGATTGCGAATGGATGCTCACCGGTTTGCTTCGCTGGCAACGCAATTTTTCCAGCCAGAATATTTTCTAAGGAATATTTCTTTTTATTTGCATTTTTGTTCCCCTTGCTCAGCTCAAACAGCTCTGCTCCGAGGGTTTTTTACCGATTCATTCGAGCTCTGGCTAAGAATTTGTAATTTACACTTATGGTTAATGCATGCTGCTGCTGCTCAGGTACGCTACGGGTGTGGAGGTGTCTGTATATGTGTGTTGGCCTTTTTTAATCCTCGCTGTTACTGCTCATTGCTCACAGAAAAGACGACTTTTTTAAATGCCATAGACACTTTTTATTTAGGGTTTTAAGTCTATACACCACTCACAAGCTGTAGAAGAATGTTTTAAGCGTGGGACATAAAACACTCAGGAATCTACTAGTGTGTGCAACAGTACAAAAACTCGATTGTGAAAATATTCTTATAAAAACATACGAAATTGAAGAGTGCTGCAATTTCACATCACACAGTTAAACTTTACAGACTAATAAACGGTCCTATTACTCCAGTCTTTAGTAACATTTATAGAAAATACAACATGTAAGTATCATTCAGCTGAATTGTGTCAATTGAAGCGACATCTATGCACCATCCCAACCACTTAGGTCTAGAGATACGGATTGTTCAACTCCGCTCTAACGCTGCTCGGTTCGACCCTATGGCATGTCAACACTATTTTAACACTATTTTGGATTATATTGACTTTAATATTTCAACCCAGGGCTTCAAAGCACGACTTCGTGTCGAAAGTGAATTGTGAAAAAAAGGTTTGATTTTTAATATGCAACTTTGTACTGCAATTCTTCTTTATTAGGCCCATTGAAGATTCGACAATAAAGTACTAATAAATAAAAATTAATTAAAGTAGTGGCAAATTATTGTACGCTGCATGATAGGCCCAGTAGCAGGTTTTGAATTACTAATGATAAGTTAACACAGTAAGAGTTGTAAAAAAGTAAACACCAGTTAAACAGTTAACTCAGTCAGGGTTGATAGGGTTTAAATGTGATCTTGAAAAACGAACTAGAACGAATTTCTATCAAAAGTTCTGCATCCAAATCAGCAAACAGAAAAAACTGCAATTGTTAGTTAAGTTTGAGAAGACGGAATTTTAATTTAATGAAAGCTGGCTAAAACAAACAAAAGATTCGACAAAAAATTACTACCCAAATTATTAATGGGACCTTCAATATTCAATTTAAATTATATTTAGGTCGTTATCTTACAAACAAAAAACAGTTTATTTTAACAAAAAGAGAATTATGAAAAGTTATGTCTGTCTGAAATAAAAAGTCGTATAGGTTAAACCAATTTTTTCATTGCATGTTAAAAAATAAAGTTTCCAAGCGTTAAAACACGTCTGTTATTGTTGCTTCTGCTATCGATAACATACATCGGAAACGTTACAAGAGCCAGTCGAACAAATGGCCGGGCTGCCGATTGAAGATAGCTCCCAGGTACGAAAATACCCATTATAAACAATGTAATCAGCTTTACCTGATAGCGTAGCATTAACGGCAGCGTGTAATGTGCATTACTGCACCATATTAAATGCCGAGCACACCATCACCGTTTATGCCTCCGATCCGCCACACAAACATGTTCGTTTAATGATCGCGTGTCGAATCTCGTGAGCGTTACCGAAAATAAAACGAAAAAAAAACCCAACAACCAAACCCAACGCCACCAACGGCACTAACCAGACACTGGGCAGCTGTCAGCGCACTTCATTCACCGCAGGGGAGATGCTGAGCATCGAAAGGTCTAATAACGGTCAGGGCGATCTTGTGTCCCTCTCGCAGTGAAACACGGTGGCAGCTAAATTATTCATACAACATTGTCCAAAGAACCGGCCGTACCGAGTGAAACGGTGCGAAACGGTACGGTTCGCTAATTGCGGTGACCGAAGTCCCCGTCGGCCGTCCTGTTCGAAAATCCTGCCCCACCAACGGGCTACAACGGTACAGCATCCCTGGAAGCAACGACGGACTGGCAGCTGGCAACACTAATCAGCTGTTGCGTTGGCTTCTCCCAACAACAAAGGTCCGGATGGTCCGATTAACCCGTTTGCCTAACGTAAATAATCAGAAAAAACGTTTATCCTAAAATTAGGTAAATGTTCATTCAAGGTTCAGTCCACCAGGGAATGTCCTTTTACGTAAATCTGAGTGGGTAAATTATTTCCCTGTGCTTTTTTTTACTTGCACGTGTGTGTGTGTGAGTGCTTCACTTCATTCCGCTTCCTGCCAACGGAAAGGGAATGCGTTTCTAACCCCTTTCACGTTTGTCCTAACCCTTTCGGTAGCTGCTGGACATACGATCTCGCAGATGCGGCGAAAGAGGGACACCAGATACCCAAGCAAGCAAGCAAACAAACTCCCTTTGGCTGCATTCCACAACGGCCAAGAATCTTTTACCCAACCAGGGTCCAAACCACGAACCAAACGAGAGAAAAAAAAAACACAAAACACACACACACACATTCTTTGTTTGCATTATTATCAATCTAGATATTATTCAATTTTCCCATTCTGGTCGGCCACCGTGTTTTTGGCTTTGTTTTGTTACGACCTCAACCCTTTTCCTCCTTGGACCGGGATGCTCCGAGCGAACCACGGGGCTTGGGTTTCGGATGCATTTGTGTAGCCCCGGCCTGACAGCTGGAAAGCCGATAAAAGGGGTACAACGGGCCACAACAAAGGGGGCAACAGGCGCAGGACATTCAACTACAGTCATCGGGGGTCAAAGCATTTGTTTTCTCTCACATGGACGAATCACGGCGAAAGAGGTTTTTTTTCTTCATTACCTCCAAACTATATAACACAAAACCCTAACCCTTCCGTGTTAGGAGCAGTTCAGCAGAGAGCATTCAGTTAGGCTGGAAGGACACGCGGAACGTGATTCCTTTTTATTCAAATGTTCTCGCAGCCCCTCGGCCGGGAGCTGCCACCGAACGGAAGGGATAATTTTGTAACGCATCCTACTGGGTGGAAAACCAGTTTTCTTCACGAGAAAAACCTTTGCAATTGTACTCTTTTTTTCAGCCCATCACCTTCATTTTATACACACATTCAAATACATTGCAAACTCGTTTTAATCGTGCTGCTATAGCCTAGAAAGAAAATATTCCCAACCAAAGGTTCACAAAGGTTGGTTTCTCACCTCGCTAGTGCAATTATTCCGTTTGATATTGTCCAACAGTGAAGACCGTGGTAGAGGTGCTCGTAAAAGTTGCTTACAAATTGGTGATTTCAAGATATGTTTCGAGTATAGTTATGCTTTTTCGTAGGAGAAAGAATCTGTGTGAAATCAAAAAAACGTTATAAATAGTTTTAAAAAACTGAGAGAAAAACTGTCTCTTCAAGTGAGAAAAAAGAAGAATTAGATAGAAAAGATAAAAGAGAAATAGAAGAGATAAGCAAAATTGGGAAAGATCTTAAGTAATAAGAAACAATTTGGTGCTTGCGAAATAAACTGTTTTGTGTGTATCACGTTTCGGAACGACCATATAACGTGCTTCATAAGAACGCAATTAAAGGATTCTGTTCAGCTGATATATATGTTGAAAGCAGTTTCGACATTTTATTCAAGCAGTTTTAGCAATTTTCTATTTTCTCATAGCGTCATTTTCGCTAACTTTTACCCATTAGCTACTAAATGTTGTCAGTACGCATCAACGTCTGTCCCTATAGGACCATAATTTACTATTGAGCATCAATTTTTGTCTGTAAATCAAGATTTTTGCCTATAGTAGAATGCTTTTTAAAGTTACATGGAAAATAATATGTTTTGACATCTTACATATGTGTGTTTAAATCTGATCGAATCGCTATTGCATTCTAGAATCTAAAACTGCCTGCCAACATAGAAGTCTTTATTGGAGATTTGAATTTCATCATGGGAATCTAAATTGTTCAACTACTATTCATTAAACAGTTGATTATGAGAAATTAGTTGGAGAATTTTGGACCACATATTTTAAGAAACTATGCAAAATATTCCTGACTTGGCTGAATAGGTTTCCTAACAATCAAACATTGATATTTTAGAGAGAAAACTTGAGGAAAGCCATCAATCATTTGGGTCTTACTGACAAAATTTAGTAGCAACAACTGTATTGGGCATTTAAAAATTACCCAAATTCAAATTCAATAGTTTTCTAAAACGTATACTCAAAACTTATTTCAAAAATTACCCAAATTCAAATTCAATAGTTTTCTGAAACGTATACTCAAAACATGCTTGAAATCAAACACCGACTGCAAATCACTAACAGAAACCAATCCTATCAAACTTGATTCCCACTAATGCGCCCTACGAGCAGCAAATGCCATCGATCAGATTCTCCTCCTTCCGGCAGTCGTTGCGCGTCATCGCGTACGCCGTGATCGATTCCTTCAGCTCCTTCAGCAACGGCCGGCTGTCCGCGCACCGGAACCGATTGCCCTCGAGCATGATGCGCACCATCACCGGGAACGAGCCGGCCAAATCCGTCACCGCCAACCGTTCCAGCTGGTTGCGGCGCAGATCCAGCTTCAAAATGCGCGGCACCGTCCGCAGCACGTTCAGGTCGAGATGCGTGAACTGATTGTCGGCCAGATGCACGTACTTCAGGTGTGTGATCGGCGCGGTCAAACTGTTGCTCACCGATTCCAGCTGATTGCCGTCCAGCTTGAGCAGCACCAGCTTACCGAACCGGGCGGCCGACCGGAAATCGAACTCGCGAATCCGATTGAACGACAGATCGAGCGTGATCAGCTTCTCAAACACCGGCACCTCGTCCACGCTCGTCAGCTTGTTGTGGGGCAGCTTGAGCAGGATCAGCTCCGACCCGTTGGTGGCGGTGCTTTCCACTGTGCGGATTCCGTTCCCGATCGCTACCAGCTGGCGTAGGTTCGGTGGAATTCTGACCACGCTCAGCTTGTTGTGGCTCGCGTCAATCAAATCAAAGCTCCAGCGCCGCTCAAACTGTGCCACGTTGAACGTCTTCAGCGCATTGTGCGAGACGTTCAGTGCCGTGAGTGAATGACATTCCTGGAACAACCGATCGTCAATCGCACCCAGTCCGTTCTGCTGCAGCTCTAGCCGCTCCAGATCGGACAAATCGTCAAACACGCCGGGTTGCAGCTCGGTTAGGCTGTTGCTTCCCAGCAGCAGCGTTTTCAGCTCACGCAGCCGCTTGAACGCGGTGCTTTCGATCGTGGCGATCGCATTATCCGAAAGGTCAAGCGTTTGCAGCCGGCTGGCACCGAAGAAGGCCACGTCGGGCAGATCGTGAATTTTGTTACCGCGCAGGTACAGTGATTGAAGTGTTTTTGCGTCGGCAAAGTTGCGCGACTGAATCTGCTTGATGTCGCTGCCCGTTGCGTTCAGCGATTCCAGCTTCGGGAAGGTCTGGAACATGGCCGGTGGGATGCCGGTGAGCGAGGAGCGTGCAAACTGGACGGTGGATAGGGTGGAGGGATTAGAGCTGGCAAAGGTGGTGGTTAGAATCTCGTCCGAGGACACTTTGGCACCGATCAGGCTGCAGCTACGGTCCAGCTCCATCGTGCAGCTCAGCTGCTTTGCGAAAGTGATTCGGGGTAGCGCAATGCCTACCATTCTGGAAGTGAAGAAATTAACTTCTAGTTAGTACCTTTGAAGAGTTTTGGATAAATTGGGCAATTTTGCTGACGTAGTCGTAATGATCAATCACTGTGAAAGGTATTTGCAATACAAATCACAACTAAAACTTCTTCAGAAACTCATTACAAATCCTTTATGCGTAATGAACTAGTTTTATGAACCATAGTAATGTATTTATCAACAGCCTAATTCTGTAAAAACACCAACACCAAACTTCTACACACATTTCCGAAATACTCACACAACGATTGCCCACAGTTTAACCATCTTGAACAGCGCTCGGAATGAAACTGACGACTTTCGTGCGGCTTTTGCTCATCTTCGACTCATCACCACAAACCGTAGTATCATTGAGCATTGATAAGGAAGTGGCCGACGTTGTTTTGCTTACCCTCAACTTTAACCCACCGGCCTGGTTGTTTGTCTGGTCAACTCTAGTGACAGAGCAAGCGTACTTTCCGCACGCAACAACATAAACAGTTCATTGTATTTACGTTAAAGGCTTTATAAGGTAAAGTGAGACGATGTCTAAGACTACAAAGGAAGGAATTATGATTCACCACAACTAGAAAACAAATAATTCTGAAAAAAGTGTAACAAAGTGTAAATACATTAATTGAACCAATACAATTCCTATTCTTCAAACTGGATTCCATCTTCTAACCCTTATCGCGGAAAATTGCATTCAACGCGTAAACGTGTGACGTTCGCTTCATCATGGGATTTACCGCGCTGCGGACGAGAAGCGTTACACGAGCGTTACATAAAATCAACATTCCTTTCGAAATGTTTTGCCGACGGCAAACGTTGCGCCTGCTGTACGAGAGTTGCGCTGCGCATTCGTTACGAACCAAAATTAGAAATAGAAGCGCTTAAAATAAAATTTAACCGTAAGAGAGAGAGAGAATTCAGTTTCTTGTTTAGTTCTTCGTTACAGAGATCATCATAACAAAATAACTGTTTCACTTTTCCCATACCGGGAATCGAACCCGGGCCTTCCGGGTGAGAGCCGGATATCCTAACCACTAGACAATATGGGAGGTGTTGTAATGCCAAGGCTTGCTTGCTGTTTTGTACTACATCGAAACCAACCGAAAGTGATTAAATATATTTGAAAAACATCGAATAAAAGTGCATTGATATTCACAACTAATGATAAATAAAGTATTTCTTCTATATTTAACTACATTTTTCTTCATTCGACATGGCACTTCTGTACAACCTCATCAGGCGCGGTGTGTTACAATCAATTACGCCCTCGTTTGACGAACACTAATAGAAACAAATGATGCCCAAATAGATGAAGCTATCCGTTCCAACCCTCATCTCGCGCGGTCCCACCACCTCATGAGGCGCGATGCTACAACAACGTACTCCCAGTTCCCCGTCCCAAGCTTCATCCTAATGAGACTAATTAATCACCAACCAGCGGCACGCAAACCTGCACCCATTCGCACCTCTCGTACGGGTTTTCTTGTTTTTACTCACAATTTTACAGAGACATTCCACACGATCCGGTTTTCACGCTATTTTTCCACGCTGCTTTAACAAAACCGCCCATCGGAATAAATCAAACGCGTTCGTCTAGGTTCCAACTCCGGGCGCTGGTGCACCCAGTATTTACTCCGTCAATCAAAAGCCCATCAAACGCGGGCAGCAACAGGGACCGCATCACATTTGACCCTCGGAGAAGGAGAACCTCCGTTTTTTTGGGGGTTTGTAGCCATCAGTTCACCAGGAGAAGAAGAAAAACACATTCTTGCGTCAGCTGAAACGCATATCGTCCAGAACGACCGGTACGTTCTTGGTGATTTTGTTTTGGAAGGGGGGTCCCAAAAGCACCATAAAACCAATATCGTGACAGGCAGAAGGTGCGTTGGCCGCCTTAACGGGTGATCCCCGTGTCCATTCCCGTCGCTTGCCGTCGGGCCGTCGGCGGCAGCGGTCACCATAAACATCCACTTTAATAATCGTTATTTGAAAACATTTATTATAAACTGCTTAATTACAGAGAGCTTCAAGCTGTTGCTGGCGCGAAGGTGCCTTCCCCGTTGCGATGCAAGTGTGTGCGGACTGACGTTGGCCCGCGCCACGTCCGACAGGACACGGGACAGGCGTGTGCAATTTGTTTCGCCAATTTTATTTTTTTGTAGCGAAGGTTATACCAGCCAAAACAGAAGGCTGCGTGCGCGTGGAATGGTGAAATGGTTAAGCGTGCAAAAAAGCAGAAAGGAAAAACCCCATCACTAACTGGATGGTTAGCCACCTGGAAGCACTTGAAGATCGCGCACCGGTAGTTTGGGTTCGCTTAATCCTGTGGTGACTGGTGGTGAAAAGGGAAGAAGCGATTTTTGCTTTTATTTGTGCAAAGGAAGAGTAGCGATTTTTGCAGAAAGGTGTTTTATACTGTGTTATACCGTTAAGCGTTTCACGTTATTGTGGCATTAAAAATGTTTAACAGGGCGTTTGGGGCAAACGGATGATTATGAGATGAGGTGCAGATGGTCTCTGGTTACAAATAAATTCACTGCTGAAAGCTCTCGCTGACAAAAAGGATGTATTGGCGATGTTTAAATAATAATAAGGAAAGAGAACAATAAACGGAGCTACGATGTTTAATCCGAAAATAAAATGATTAATTTATTAAATTATTTTCAATTATAACTCTGAATGCTCTGGAAAACTGGATTGCAAGTTCGCGGTGTGGTCCCTTGCAAAACTGAGAATTACAAAAACAGTTAATATTTGTGTCCACTTTGTGCGTTTTCCACATTTGTGAAATATCAAAATTTTATTGGTTGTTTTGTCATGAAAATGTTTCTTAAAATATCAAACTTAACAACTCAGTTGTCGCAAATCGCAAACGCCACCCATCAAGCCATATCAAAAGGGAATCATAATCGAATCTTTTTCGATTTCATTCAACAAACATCCATTGGTGATGGACCAAACCTCCTATTTTTAATTAAATTGCATTGGGTGTGCGTCCGTTGAGCTAATGTGAAATTTAATTACATTGCTCGTATGCTCTGTATCAAGCCGAATCAAGTGCACGCGTGTGAATCAATAAGTCAATCAATTTATTTATTAAAAATCAGCTTCCTTTCCAGGCCAGTACACAAACGGCAGCAAATTAACAGAGCCAATGATAAATGCGTAATGATCAACTCGCTTTTTAATTGTTTAAAATTATTTAAACCATGCTGAAAGTGCTGCTAGAACTCTGCATTAGTCTATTGATTGCTCTGACTAGATCAAACGCCACGGAAGTGTTCAATTGGATTTTGCGGACGTGGATGCTTGCCAGGTTTGCATAAATCTCCTGAATTATATATGAACCTCATTAGCATAAAGTTTTGTGTTGTCGGATTGTTTCTTTTTCAAAAACGCCATATTATCTCACCATTGAAATCCAACTCCACCTTTACAGGCACCAGCAGCAAGGGTTAATAGTGTCATGAATTATTTTTAGCACCTGACCACACGTCCAAACAACACCAAACCTCCCTTTCTTGCTTGTGCAACATTGTGTGTATGTGTGCGTGTACGTGTATTCACCGTGTTCACCCCACAGGACCTGACCCACCGATTGACTGCAATATATCCCATCATCATCATCATCATCATCATCCAGGTCGTCGTTGTTGGTCGTGCTGCCATAAACTTTATACGATCACCTACATCCGCTCGGATACGTACCAACGATCGTTTACATACACCAGTCCCTCGCCAACAACCTCGCTCGTACCGCACTTAGTCAACAACCACCCACCCAGCTCGCCTTTCCAGGCGCACTTTACGACCCACAGATGGCAGCCGTTTTATGAATGAACGCATGCAGCCCGGCCCGGTAATGACCACCACGCGCACCAGCGCGGGAGGGCGTATGTAATTTTGTCGAGTCGAGTCGTCCGATGCCGTCCCATGCGCAGCCTCTCGCTCGGATTGGTATTTTTGATTGGTTTTGCTAAGGGCTAGGGTTTCATCGGGGCATCGCATTTAACTGATTGCAACACACCACAACCATAAGGGCCGGATCCGCAAGGTTCGTCATTGTCGCGCGTGTACAAGTCACCACGCTCGACTAGCGGGGTGTTAGCGTGTGTCATAACGTTCAGTGAAATTGATTCGAGACGCACCAAGATGACCATTAAGGCAAAACTTTGGTTTTCGATCATACGAGCCTGGTCATTCTGTGGTTGCGGGACAATTTTGTTTTACCACTACTTTGTGCCATCTGGCGGTGTGTTGCTCTGAGATTTTGCATGAGCATTGCGCCAGACAATACATCCAATAGACATTTTGATATTATGTTACAAAAGACCAATCATTTCCATCTTTAATTGAAAAACATTTGAAAAGCAATCACTTCTAGTCACCGCTCTTAAATCGTTCCTTTAATCAATTCAACCCACTGATTTATCTCCAATGGCCTTAATCCAATGAAAAATACTTCCACAGTGGTTTACCTTTAATCCGCACCGTCCTCAACCCCCTCACAGCGCAATTACTGCTGAGTGCCTGCAGTAAACGAGCGGGATTTTCCTGCTCAAAAAATAAGGAACCTCGAAGGGAAATTCACGTGTGGGAGTAAACGATCGATCGAACGCTCATCGAACTGCGGCGCACAATCACCAAGCGATTCGTTCACCGCCGCCGTCGCTTCCAAAACGGCAAACGGTGCAATAAGCTGATGATGACGATAATTTGTTGTCTATGTACATGTGTTTTGAATTATCGCAATCGTTTAGCAAGAGTGCTAGCCCTCAACCGAGGGCTACATGCACCGCCGAAGAAACCCTTTCTAATTCGCGAACACCGACTCGCGTCCAAAGTCGCAAACGATTACGGCTCTTCACTTGATCAACGCGCTCTAAACCAACCATTGCGCAAAGCAGGCAATGAAACCGCTGGGCGCGCGGGAAGATGCATCAGTGAGGCTTTATATTTTCTTATAAACCATCGCTGGGTAAGGCACGGGTCAGGCAAAAGGTTAAGCTACAATCTGCGGTCCCAGAGTGTCGTCCGACGGTTCCGTCGGGTGGGTGGCTCGGTTGAGACGGTGGCCCTCCCAAGTGCCTGCGTCTAGAAGGTGGAGTCGAGCGGCATTCCGAGAGGCCACACTCGATCACCCGAGCGCTGATAGTGGAAATGTGGAAAGCGGTATTAACACCTGCGATAAGGTCCGACGCGGCGGTGCTGGGCTTTGCTGTCGAGATTTTCACATGCACATTCCTGACCCCTTGCGACCGGGAAGCACATTCATTTGGCCCGTTCGCATGCGGGGAATGAATGTAATTAAAGGTGAATTAAGCATCCGCTTCGGTGCTGAGGTGTATAAGTTTATCTTGGGTGAAAAATTATGAATTTCCTTTTACTCGGTGTGTTGCTGGTAGTGGCTTTTGAATTGTAAAGGTGACTGAAGCAACTATACACAGCAACTGTTTATATTATAGTTTGTAGGTAATTACGAAGCCATCTAAAAATGTAAAAAATAGCCATATCGAGTGTAGTACAATAATTCGACTAAATAAATAATAATAATAAAAATAACACTAACAATCTAAAGTTAAAACAGTTGGAACAGTGTACGTTTTCCATCAGATAATAGATGTAAGTATCAATCTCTATTGTTCCAGTGAACCAATATTACAAATGATGTTCACATATAACACACTAGGAGGCTAATAAGGCACCACAAACATAGAAATATTAACCTCCATCAGAGAGCTATTTTGGCTAACACCTTCCTTACATCTAAATTGTGGTTTATAGGGTCAGTTATATCCTTAAACAAAAAACATACAGCTAAACTGAAATCTATATTAGGTGATTGTGGCCAAAAGGTCATGTGGCCAAAAGGAGGATTGAGAGTAAGCATGAATCAGCTTGCTCTTCCCAAATCTAGAGGGGGATTAAATCTACTGATACCAAAATTAAAGCAACCATCGTTGATAACAAATAGATACTGAAAAGAACAACACTGTATGGCCTTCACATCCAGAATTAAACGCAAAACATAGAATCACCCTGATAAACAATTAATCCCGAAAACTATCCATGTCTGGAAACTTTAACCATAGAATGTGCATATCTAACAGAACGCATGATAGAGAACCCTACAGCAAGTGGAATACATAAAACAATTATTAACTTCATTCCTCCTCCTTCAATTACACAAAATACATACCCATCATTAAAATGGAACAAAATATGGCAAAACATCAATTCAAATGAACTCAGTTTAAAACAAAGAACCCTATACTATTTACTAGTAAATGAAAAAAATAATACTCAGGATAAAAAATTCAAACATAATTACAAATCGGTTAACAGTCCAAACTGCTCATTTGGCGAAATTACTGAACACAAATTTAAAAACTGCAGACAAATTGAAGATTACTGGGAAATGTTTAAAGAAATTATTGAATCGTACCACATAAAACCTCTTGCATTCAACGAATTATCTAACCCAGAACTGAGAGGCATGAATAAGCAAAATGGCAAAAATCATGAGTCTTTTCATAAACTACATAGAATGGATAGAAAATAATGAAATAAAACAAATAACGAATAAAAACACGTTGAAGGTCATGATAAGTTAGGGAATAGTTTGTAAGCATATATACGGATTGGTATTGATTAAAAAAAAGGAGTGCAAACTAAGTTCAAATTTTTAAGTCGCATTTCATTTGCACATTTTTTAAATACCGTTATTTTGCTCATATTTTAATGTCATTTGTAGCTACTTATGTATTTATTTCTTTCGTTCTTTTCAATCAGTGCTGGAAAAGATTTGTTCAGGTTCAGGATTTCTTAATCCTAGGAATGGTTTTGTAATTTGTTTCGAAGGCTTAATTTTGCAAAGACTAATACATAATAGTAACATGATAATAATCATCATACTTACTGTACTAAACATGCTTTTTTGGATACAAACCACCGTTAACTGCCATTTTTTGTACAAAAGGATCAAAGCCTCAAGAACATTCTTGTCACAAGATATGATTTTTTTTTAAATGTCGAATGTATTTTATTGTATAGTGGGGTTGTACAGTAGCATGGAGAGTCTTTCAAGTGCATTGTATCGTACATTTATTGGCAAAGTACTTCTAATAAATCTTATTAAATGTGATAAGGAAAATTTTGTTTCTCTCTCAAATTGTAGTCAAGATACATCCCTTAATGCACCTGTAAATCAAACCCGACATAAACAATGTAACATAAATACAAAAACCTTCCTGAACATGAAACGACGAACCCCGAAAAATAAAGGAATAACCAACCACCATTACCGTTCGGCTCGGCACACACTCACACACATGCGATCGCTTCATCATTACTCCCGTCGTACGTATGCTGATTACATACACGCTCCCGCGTACCGTGAACCTTATTATCATAAACCGTTAGCCCGTTATCATTGCTAATGCGTTCGCTTTACGGCTCCGTCACGATCACACTTCGAAAGCCCCGGCCACTGTGTTGGCCGTTGTGGGCCCGGTTGCTGCCTCGGTTCTGCCGGGGTGAAACGACATAATGAAAGGTCCTTTCCTTTTTTTTGCCTCGGATGCGCTTCCTCCCCTTTGTTGCGTTGCGTGCACAGCGCAACGTGTCAATAATTCGTTTGCCGTGGCGAAAATAATAAAATCGAGCCAGAGCTTTTCAGAAGGTCATTTCTGTGCACAGTGCAAGGTGAACGGTGCACACTCTGCTATGCCACCCCAGTCCCCCCCATTCACCCTTTTTCACGGTAGCAGCATGATTGATGACGGACAGAAAACATCATTTCGATTCGACCCCACCAAAAGGGGATGCTTGGGAATGGCTTCGGCACTGTCCGTGCAAAAGTTTCTACTTGCTGCACTCCATAATCGATAATGGGAAAGTGATAAGAAACCAATGGTAAGAGTTTTGCTTTTCTTATTGCGAGTGATTGTGTGTTTTTTCTTTGGAGGAGTTTTTTTTTTATTGTTATTATCATCCTTCACACCAGAAGAGAGCGAGAGAGCCACAAAGCGAGATGATAAATTAACTCACGAATCCAATAAAAGTGCTCGCAAAAACAAGGGAAGCAAAGGAGCCACAGCACAAAATCTGGAACTCATCCTACGTTCGTATTCCCAAAAAACATCCTCCGGACAATTGTTCCCACTGCCGCAAAATACCACCGGGAATGCACGCACCAGGATATTAATCGATCCACTTTGTCGATGATTGCAAAATTGTCATGTCAGCAAACCCGGATGGCTCATGCTTCCTTTTTTATTGTTTTCTTTGAAGATGAGAGCCACTTTTGGCCGTGTTGCCACTCTTTCCTATTCCCCGAAGGATTTCTAGTGGGATCTCGTCATGGCGCCCGTTGCTCCGGACCCAAGTACGCCCAAAGTAGGTCATTGAAATTCTGTACTTTATTTCCGCCCGAACCTGTTCTGCTGTGCCATTCTCCTTCGCTGCCGTACCATGCTGGCCTGTCCGGCTGGGGTCCAGTACAATTTGATCTCATCATGTTTCATACCCGCTCGCCCCAAACACACCCCATTCGGTGCCATCCGCGGTTGTGTTCGGCGCCAGTTGCGTTCGATTGCCGGTTCGAAATCCTTCCGCCCTAAAGCGACGAGGTAAGCGGAGGAAAAAAAATCAATTACATGTATCATGTTTCGATGAAATTATGATTGCTGTCGATTCTTATTTATCGCTTTGCGTTCCTCTCCCCTCGTTGCTGCCATTCTCAGCCTGTTTCCAACTCGAACGAGAGTCCAATTACGCATCCCAAAAACGGCGACATTTAGCTCCACGTTCCTGGCGTTCGCCTGGGACGCTCCCCGGCCGTACCAGGAACGATTATGGCAGATTGTTGGCTGTGCTAACCGAAAAAGGTCTTCCAAATTCCGGCTGCCTGGAATGCGTGCGTTTGTGCGGACGGGTTGGTATGCGTGATCCGGTGGCTTAATTTGCAACGGTCAGCGTTTATGTCGAAGTATGACGAAAAGGGATTTATTTTTATGTCATGTCACGTCATGTTCTATTTCCCATTTAAAGATTTGCTCAAATTTGTTCCATCGTTTGGGATTGTTGAAAAAAACATTATAATTAGTTTAAAATGTAATTTCTTGTTTTATTATTCAGGAGGGACTGAGGTCAGAGCTTCTGCCAAATTGTTTATATTCATTTAAATTGATTTTAATTTTTGTTATCTAGTTTTGCCATTACCTTACTTATTTTGTTCGGTTTCCACTGAATATATATATATCAGTTATCATTATATATTGCTTAGTTTGTGTTTTACTTTGAATATTAATTCCTTTCATACCTAGCCTTCTTACATTTTACCTTTCGACTTCCCCTTCATGCCAAAAGCGCTCTAAACCAACCGTACCGCTACATCCAACGGGAGGTCTTGGGCTGATTCATTAGGTTAACCTGCGACCGGCATGACCCCGCACAATGACGATGTCATCAGCGATCAGCGACGAACGGTCGACGAAAACGACGTCTTAGTCCACCTCACAAGTGAACCTACCCCTTTGCTAGGCTGAGCAGTCGTGGGGTTGATTCAATTGACACCATTTTCGTTCACCGCACACAGTCCATCCCGCGTGCAGCATGGATTTTCCTTGCTAGTGTACCTGCGATCCAAACCAAACGATCGTACACCAACCGATCCTTACCGGACGGACGGAGACGGTACTGTGAAACGAAGAAACGCTGACAGCGCATGTTGTACATTCGCGCGCGCACAGAGATCCCGCACACAAGAGGTCATCTCGGCCGGTGACGGTTTCATTTATTATTCCGAACCTTCATGTCGTTCCCCAGACCCAGTGCGATGTGTTCGCGATGCACACATGCACTTTACCCGATGCTGCATTTGTCTTTCGCAACCGTGGCCAGCTCTTTCCCAGACGGCGCTCTCTTCCGCTAAACGGTACCGACCGGTGGTAGAGATCTTGCGCGCGTATGTTTTTATGCCCTTCCTGAACCATTCAAACGACGCGGACCAAGCGCTGGCAAAGGATCGGGTCAGGTGGATTCGTAAATCATGTGCAGACACACAGCGCAAAACACACTCAACGCTGGCCGTCGTCGCCGTAATAAAGTTGTGCAACATGTCGATGGACATGGTTTGATCTTGTAGCTTATACGGCGTTCCGTACCGTTCCCGTACACATTAACGGACCGCAAAAAAACGGGGGATGTTAGTCCGACTGTGGCTTTGCTTTTTTGTTTGTTCGAAATGGGACGTATGAGCTTTACAAAGCTTCACAGCAAAACTGAAGTCAATTAAGAAATTGTTTGCAGATCGTTAGCTCTCTGCTTTTCAATAACCTAATTTAATGAATTAATTTCGCTTATGAAGATCTGTCGCTTATTAACCGGTGGAGCCCAGTTAGAGTACTTTTTATCCGAAATTATTGTCATTAACAAAGCTTTTTTAGTGGAGCGAAATGAGCAAAGATACGGTGATAAGGGGAATACGACTCAAGCTATAATTTACAATTCATAACAAGAATGTGCAATCACTATAATAAGATTGCAATAACATCTGCCAGGTTTGGAATTTCCTCGAACTTTCAACGATAAATACTGTTTTGCTTGGTCATTCAAAGGACTTACATAGCATCTGTTTTAGTAGGCAATCAAATTCGGCAATTAATAAAGGGGAAATAGAAAAAACTCGTTAACAAATGTGGAAGATTACAAAATAAATTTGTGGATCTTGTGGAGCTTGTATTTTGGTGGTTAAAGTGCAAAACGGACATCCAAGTTTGATCTATTTTGCTTCTGCCATCGATAGTTGAAAAATAGATGACAGCTAATTTACTTCGCAAGGTCTTTTAAAAGACAGAAACCATTGAGTAAAAGTGCAAGCTCAATTCTTGCTCAAGATGAACGAGAACGACATCTTTCGCTATTAGAATAAGTTTTCTATGGTGTTTCAAAGATAAACGTTCAGTAGCTGGCTTTTGACAAGGTGGATGGAAACAAAGTCGCTCAGAGCCTTTCAAAAAGTTCAGTAAGTTTGAGCTGAGATTCAATGATTTTGCGATTTACAAATGCGATATTCATGTAGACTTGAAGTAACTTATGCTGCTCGTGCCAGAGCTGTCAATAAGATTTCGTGCTTTCTGGGATTCATTGAAAGACTCGTTCACAGACCTCAAATTTTTGGAACATCTTCTTTTCAGATGAACATAAAATGTTTTATTATATACCATGGAAACGCAAAGTTGCATGTAATGTTAAAATACATCAAACTGCTTGAATTTTCAATGTCTTTCGATAAGTGTTGATTCTATCAGGTGTCCATCTTTTGGTGACATCCCTAAAATGCAGAGCAAATCCAAGTGTTAAATTGATAGCAATAACATAACATTTGAAGGAAGCTTCCATGTTTCAATACATCTTCTCATTAGATAAGAATGTGAGAGAATGCCCCATTTTTATGATCGCTGTAGTTATCACAACATCACTAGGATCAGCACAAAACCAAAACAAATCACTGAAACAAATGCCAAAATACATATTCCAGCTAGGACAATGTCCTTCCCTTTGTTCAGTCTATTGATACTTATTTTATTCCTCACTGAAACAGCTTCATCCAAAAGTCATAATTTCCAACAATGCAAAACCATTATCATTAAACCCCAATTCCAAACAATCCATTCATTTGGCAAATCAAACATGTCCATTTTGTACATTGATTTTTTTTTTTTTGAAAATCAAACCCATATAAACCGCTAACATATGGTACGCAGCAAACCGGCTTTCAAAGCCACAGAGACACACAATGTGCTGCCAAAGCGGGCGTTTGCATACCATTGTTCCATTTGAGCGAAACCGTTTAAACGTTGCAGTAACATAAAAAAAACGCACGAAACATGAATCCATCGCGCTCCTTTCATAAATCAGAAACGAAGCAAAACGGACAGCCAACTTGTCAAACAAAAATTTCACCCGGACACCAAAAACAAAAAGCAAACCCGCAGCCTCATCTGGCCGGACAGCCTGTGATTCTGGCCCTCCCTGTGCCCTTCCTCACAGCAGCGCCACTAAACACTAAATTAAGTGCATGTTGTCTGTGTTTGTGAGTGTGTCTGCACCATACCAAACCCTCACCATAGAGGGTTACAGTCTTGTCGCATCCCCATAATTTTCATGTCGAAAGTATGCCCTTCCAACCCCTGGACTCTTTTTTGGAGAAGAATCGCTTTCGGGATATTTCTCTCTCTCTTTCTCTTTCTCTTTTAGCGAAGAATGCGTTTCCAAGGAAAAGTAAAGGACGTCCACTTTTCTCATCTCCTCAGTGTAACCGGGTTGCAGGGTGCAATGTGCAGCAGCAATGCCGACAAGACCCAACTGGCTGCATCATTCACGCATGCAAGAGCGTTCTGTGGCTGTATGTGTGATGCGCATAAAGAAAGAGAAATGCAATCTCATCATATTTCCGCACCGAAACTGCAACCACTTGCCGGGCAAGAATATGCCCCGCATCCATCCGGGTGGTCATGACGGACCCCAGCCATGCCAAGAACAAAAAAAAACACATTCCGTATCACAACCGTGCCGGCAGGAAGGTCAATTCGCGGAAGCCACCGTCCGCCACGGTACGCACCGCAGGGTGGGTAGGTGGGTGAAGTTAATTAGTTTGATATTGGCCAAAGGTTTTTCCGTCCGACTCCGTTCGTTGGCCTCGGACCCGGAGGTTGAGTTTTGCTTCATTTTTTTTATTCCTTCATCCCTCCCCCCCCCCCCTTCCTACCTATCCGTACCACCGTTATTTCGCAGTTATAATAATGATATCAGCTGTAACACAATAATGAAAAGCACATCCGTCGATAATGATTTCTCGCAATCACCTTCCCGCGGGCCGCCCCTGCTCCCAAGCTCAGCCGAGTTTCGGGTCTCGATTGCAGATTGCATGGCCGCCACTCCTTACGGGCGGGCGCGATAGGGCACTGGCGGTGGTCGTCCGGCATGCACATTTTCCACGTATTTCGCGGCAGAAAGAAAGCAAACACAGCAAACCCGTGCGCCGAAAAAAAAACCCACACACACACACACACACACACACACACAAAAACGGGGAGTTTTTACTTTACAAAACATTAATTAAGTAAATGTAACTCAACTGTAACCATCAAGATTAATGCGCCGCTCTTCCTTTTTGCACGTCCCACGTACAGTTGCGATCACGCTGTGTGCGATCGCCCTTTTTGTGTGTGTGTGTTTCTCCTGGGAGCGTTCCTTTTTGTTGCTGCTGTCTCCCCCGGCGCATCGGGGCTATAAAATGGGTTTTACAGTTTGATGAAATTAATTACCCGAGCGATAACACTTTGCAGAAATTGTTTCATTGGAAAACCATCGCGCGCCAGCCCGGGCCGCGCCCGGGTGACGTGGTGGAACGCGTATGCGAATAATAAAATAATTAGATTCCATGTAATAATTACTGTCGGCTGGGGTTTTTTTGTTGTTGTGTTTGGTTTCTTTTCTTCCTTTTTTTTTGCTGAGTGAATCATTGATGTGTGGCCAATGGCAGACAAAGAGGTTGCAGTTTTTGTCTGTCAATTTTGTTTGCTTTAAAATTTAAATTAAAGTACCATCATGTCAACTGCTTTGAAAGGGGCATGCTTCTCCCTAAGACTCTTTCTGCATTTCAAACAAGAAATAGAGCGAGCCTTACTAACAAAAAGGTAAACCATAAAATATACAAATTTCAACAGCAACACACAAAAAAAACCAAACGAACCACTCAGCATGACTTTACACGATTACCAATGTGCTCGCGCCACTATCTGATCCAAACGGCCTAACGAAGTTGTATGCATTTAATTACTTTTGGCATGCAAATTCACTCGCCGACCTTCTAGCATGGACAATCTAAGAAGCATGGGTTCCTTTTTTTTGTTTGCAGCACAATAAATAAACAGTTAATCGCTACCGCGAATCATCCATGCACACCGTGTTGCAGCCTAAACACATATGGCACGGGCACGGACAAAAGTCACCGAATCCGGCCCCCCCGTCACTGCAAAAGGCCATAAAGGCCTCGCGGGACGTGAATCTTAAAAGTGGGTCTCGCCACCAGTCACGCTCAGTCACGCTTTTGGCTCACTTTGCCGAACTCCAGACAGCCAGCGGATTAGCCGGCAGGCAGCAGGCCCTTTCGGATCCTTGGGAATGGGTGCCGTGTGTCAAACAAATTATCTAAGCTCTCGCAGGCAGCAGCAGCAGCACTCGATGGCAGAGCATAATTGAATCTGATATTGATATATCCTGCACAATTTATCCTCCCGACACCTTCAGAGAGGGAGCCGCCGGTGCCGCCGTTCGCCCGAGATCGTGGTGGGTAGATTTCGATGGCCCGCCGTGGCCCTGCACCACCGTGTGTGTGTTAGTTTTAATTCGACTGTTCCACTGTTTACCTTAATCCACCACCACCGACCCCATCTACAGATCACGTCACATTTGCGCAACATTAGCAAAGTACACATCGGCACACTGGGGCGCGAGTGAGACCTACGAGACGGTGGGTCGACTTCGACTCCCGCGAGCGTGATGGAACGAAAATCATCACGAATTCCTACGCTGGAATTGCCGTCGGGCCGGGTGCGAATACTGCGAGCAAAAGTGTGCAACCAGCAACGGACCCACGTGTTGGCAGATCGTGAGCAAACGTTTAGCATAGAGCTGATGTGCATTATGAATCGGAACCGACACCGAAACGCGGGTTCGCGAAATGTCAGATTTAATGAAGAGCAGCGTGCGAGTTGACACACACACACGGGTTGGTGGAGGGTTATTGGTTTTGCTTTGGGAGTACATTTGAGCTACAGATTGGAGGACAAGAAAACCGTTGTAATGTATCAAAGTTTTATGATTTTATTTGGCCCTTTCTAGTACGTTCCCTTTCGCACTACCTACTGCCAAGCGCGTTGGCTAATCTAATCAAAACACTCGGAACTCGAGGACGAAGGTAGCTAACAGGGGGATTAAAAGGTGCGAACGGGCGTTTTGGGTGGCGAAAGGAGCGCCAGTAATGAAGCAAACATCGAATAATGCCGCACTGTGCAAATGTTTGCATTCATAGTACAATGAGCGTGTGTGTTATAGAGTCTGTGTGTTTGTGTAATCATTCAAACATTTGGCGTGCATTACCGTAGCCCTTTATACCTTTATACCTTTCGGCCTACACGCCGCACGCCGAAGCGGTTGGAAGCGATCCGATTTGTTGCAGCATCCGCAAACCCGTTCATGATTACTTCGGATTATTTTGTTGGCATGGATAAGAAGACGAAAAAACTTATAAAGCAGCGGTTGGCAAACTTTTGAGGCAAAGGGCCAAATTTAGTAAATGGCCAGGAGAATGCGGTTTTTCTATTATTGTGTTTTAATTATTACATTATAAAATTTTAGAAACAAAATAATTGGTTAATGATATCAAGCAATGCGATTGGTACTATTGCTGTTTTCCTATAATTGTGTCATCCAAGCAAGGTTAAAAATTGATAATACCTACTTCCCAACTAATTAACGAAAAAATAAAAATGAAAACTTATAAATCACAAAACAATAACTTAGATGCATTGGTTGGCAAAAAGTACAATAAGTTAAAACATTAAACTTAAAAATTAAAAGAAAAACAGCAGATAACTCAGAAGCCAATACTATAGTAAATAGTAAAACAAAACTCACGCAACCAAATATTAAACAATTTTAAAAATACTAAAATATTAAAAATGCATAAACATAAGAAAGACACGGACTTTTCACGAAAATTGCGCACAGTAAAGACAGCTACTCTCGTCCTGAACGACTCACTTCGGTTTAAATAAATTCATCTACTTAATGCGAACATGAAATGCTCATCGGCAGTACCAATTACAACACATACTCAAAAATTACAAGATGTGCGGAATATTTCATATATTTAATGAAAGCCATCAACGAGACCATACCAGCCCTTTATAAATGCGATCCGCAAATGATCCTTCAAACAGGCGAACGAGCCCATCCCGTAGAGGAAGAAAAACAAAGTGAAGTAAACATAATGCATTGACTAATTTGTGGTGCAACGTTAACAGTTCTATTAATATTGAAATAATTTCAACAAACTCACACAATAAAAAAAGCCAGCTCTACCTGTCTATTTCGTTCCGGTTCTTCATTTGTCCGACTGCACTGTGGCACCGTTCAATCGCGTGCACGCTGCATCTGATGGCGATGTACAAATTATCATAACAACGGTACCGAAAATAGATGCAGTAGCACACGTCAGCAACGACACATCGTTACAAGTGTTTGCTGACTGTTGCTTTCTTACTTGTTGCAATGAAGAAAAATGCAGTTTCGTTTCGGTGAAGAAAAGACTCCACTTACGCAGCAGACATCGACAGGTCCTGCGCACTGGAACCTTGAAATAAGGCGCACCCGACACCTGACACGTTGTCCTGCTGTGCGACGAGCCAGTCCGTCCGGCGCTACGGCGCAAGACTTGCGCAGGAGCAAGCGCAAAACGAAACGCAACCATACGGCAGTTGGTGTTAGCCGTTGGTCGTTGAGTGTGCGTTTTTTTATACATATTTCTTTTGTTGAATGAATTTTTAATTTGATTTTGCCACGTTTTGCCGAGTCTGCCGGCGAAGCGATTGCGAAGTAATACACATCCACAAACACACCACCAAAGCGGACGTCCGGTTCGGGTAAGGACGTGCGGTAAATTCCGTGCAGAAAAGTAAAAGTGAAACAAACGTAGCGAACGAACCCCCGGCGGCAGAATGGTTACGCAAACGGGTTCGCCTGCTGCCCGAGCGAAATCATCCGAGCCACCGAATGGCAGAAGGCCCAAATCTCTCGCAGCAATAAGAGAAGCACAAAACATGCACAAAAGCAGATCTGGACCAGCTGGGCAACGTGTAGACAGCAGTGCCGTCGTGCCACCCGTCAACCCGTCGGTCACTGGCACCGATGGGGTCGATCATTATCGGAACCGGACACATCGGCCGGCCTCCTTCATTATCGGGCCGAAATCGTCGGGCCCCAGCACCAGATGAAGCCGTTGCATGGCGGCATGAACATAATTCCAATAAATGCAGCCAGCCAAGAAAGCATCTCATTTTGTCCAACCAACCCCCGTGGGAGGGAGTTTTCCACCTTTCTCGCTTCCCTTGCGACAGCTCACTTATCGGATGGTTTTCCTTCTGCACGGTCCCACGGATGATTGAGAGATGATTGAACGGTCCGGGTCCTGTACGCTTGCACATGTTCGTGTGGGATGGACAAATTGCTAAGTCCTGCCAGATCTTGGGTCGAGTTTCTCGCTTGCAGCTCTAAGCGTTGTCGGAATAGAACTCTCTCTCTCCTTCTCTCCCTACCGTTCAATCGTGAACTGATCGCATGATCCTGCATCGCACTGCCAAACAGCACGGTACGCCACGGACGCGCTTACATTTTGACGAGCCCTGTGGGCCTTTAATTTCGCCTGCCGTTGCTTCGAAACTCCCGCTGTACGAGACAACTACACTTTGCAAACCCCTCGTGCAGGCAAGCGGACAACCTCACCATCATTCTGGGGCACTGAAAATACAACACAGTGGCCACTCCCAGGAGGTGCCGAGCGCTGGAACCTGTCACGCCATCACGATTAAGCGGCCGGAGCCAGTGAGGGGTGGAGATAAACGTTTAGCCGCTATTCGAAAAGCCCTACCCCGCACAAAGTATGTAAATAAACTGCCACCTCTTCCCGAGCCACCTCACAAACAACAAACAGCTCAAAATCTGATGCATCATGATGATTGCATCGGGGATGCAGTTTTACTCGCGCACTTGCAAATATTAGACAAATTTGCACAAGCACTTCGCCCGCCCGGTGCCCTGCGGCGGGCAAAAGTTTCCGCCTGTCCGTAATCATCCTCCAGCCAGAGCTATAATTTGGTTCAACAGCTTTATAACGAAACGGTTACGGCTAGGGGTGCAGTTATCGGACGAAACTCTAACGTACAGGGGGGGATCTTGTGCATCCAATCACACACACACACAATGTTTGCAACGCGAAGTGAAACTGAAAATGGGATATTTGCAAACGGCGTTGCTTCGCCGGGCTGTAATGTCATAATGATTGCCGCGATTTTCAACAACCACTAGCGGCACCGGACAGGTTGCGTGTAGGACGTTGTGGTTGGTTTCTTTTTCGAGAGCCCTCAGTACCCCGGGCAGGAAGCATGTTCTGGATGTGTGAAGCGTTTCGTCCTAAACGTGAATTTATGAACGGGGTTTTAATTTGTGTTCATTTTGTTGATGTATATTTTTCTATGTTTTACGTCAAGTTTATTCCAAATCCTTACCATTGTTCGATTTTTATTTATTATTCATTATTTCTTATTTCATTGGAACTAATTGATTTGCTTTATCCACCATGCACTGACCAGCAAAGTCCTTTAGACAAATCAGTATATGAGATAAATCATTCAAGCTATAACAAACTTTCAAAAAGTAGATATCCATGATTTGAAGTTATGATTTAAAGAATAAGCAAAACGGTATGATATTATAAATTTTTTGATAATAAGCTACCATTAAAACGTTAAATATTAAATCAAAATGAAGTGTCCTAATTATTAAGGAACGAGTAAGTTAAATAACAAGAACATGAACACATTAAAAGCGAAAATTAGAGGTAGAACTGCCTTCTCAAACAAAAATGCACAAAACAAAAACACAGTTTAGGCATTATGAAACATAAAACTCATGAAAAATGAGTAGCTCAGTGTGAATGTATTATAATAAGCGAACATGAAACTGTTACACCCATCACATTGCTTTCGTAACATAAGTTATGGTTTGGATCATTTTAAATACTTAAGAAAATTTCAGTAAGAACTGTTTCAACGTTTTTACGCTTTATGGTTTAGTTTTTGAAATTCCACTTGTTGCTAGACACTGACATTTATCTTCTTTCAGTTGATAAGGAGAATAATGCATTTGCTAAAACTAGAGATTTGCTCAGACAAATTATCTTTCCAAAATGTTACATGTTTAAAGCGACTTGTTTTGAATAGAATAAATATCAAACAAAATTTTACTAGAATTACTGACAAAAACGAAGAAAATTTATTTTCTACAAATCACATTGCTCCATAAGATCAGATTCTGTATAAAGGAATCGTGAATTGAAGGGTAAAGGTTTGATTGAACTCAATCATAATAAAAAATATTCAATTTCTCGATCATCATTTTGTGGTTTTTTTTTAATCAAACAAATGTTACAACCTTCTAGCCACCTGTACTGCAATAATAAAAAAAAAGAAATAAACCGCACCACAAATCTTCCATCACACCCATCTTTAAACTTAGTCACCATCGTTCTGTGTAATTTATGATCGGCATAAATGGCACAACGAAAAGGGGATTATATCGTGAGGAATAGCGAAACTTCACACCTTATGCTCGAAACCCGCGATCGATCGATCTCCTTCGCACCGGCGACCGGATGACCGAAGCACGCTTCATTACGGGGCAATATATTTTCGCGAAAAACGAAACGCCTCCTCAAGCTGGCGCGTACGTCCAGCCAACTTGCAATGGCCTGGAAGAGCCGGGGTTTTCGATCCGGTACCGACGAACCACCTACGTTGAAGGGACTATTAATTTATTGATCCATAATCAAGCCCCTTCGCTCCCGCAAGACCGGGACACCCCGTAAATCGTGCTCGCAAGTGAAGTGGTTTTTGCACTACTATTTGTGCCAAAGTTTTTCCCCTGCTGTGCGATGGAACCAGCTCATCATGTGATTCATCATATCACGCCTGGGTGGTACGACGTTCTGTAAGAATAGTGTCAACAACAAACCGTTCGTAGAGACCGTAGACGGTGTGAATGGTTTAGGTATGCTGATACTTTTTTTTGCAATGCGATTGGTTTTCTAGACCTTTGATTGTTAATAGTTAACTTTCGACGGAACAATTGTTTTAAAGGCCAATCTTTTCCCTTTTATCGTAATAAAAAAGATTCGCGAATCATATACATATTAACATTTGTTTTCACCAATCACAAAAAAAAATATGTTCCGATTGTTCTCAAAAGCGCTGGGATCCCAAAGATTAAATACCAAAATACACAATTTTCTTTGCACCAGTCGAAACATTACATGCAAAGATTTATGCCATCTACCCTACAGCGGATGACAGAAATAACACGATTAAGATTAGCCGAACTTTTATCGATTTTCCGTTGTCACGGGAAATGATGATTTTGAAAGCAGTTTTCAAACAGAAATTGTTCCATAGAAATAAGGCTAATTACTACATAAGGAAAAAGCAATGTTGAAATGATTTGCATTGGGCTATATTTAATGTTTCGTTCAATCATTCGGTTCATTTTCAGTTTACGGCTGCGCAACAAAGTCCGAGTTAGCCTCGATCCAGGGTAAAAAGAATGACACGCGAGCATACACCGAGGGCATACCAACGGCACAGCCGTTCACTGACACAAAGGACACCACACCGATCTGCATCGTTCCACCGGACTGTACTGTGAGTGCACCACCAGAATCACCGTTACAGGCCGAGCGTCCTCCCGCTCCGCTCAGACACACATTCTGGTTCTGAACCATCGTGGTACCCCAGCGAGCAACGCAGTCCGCATTTGTCATCACCGGGTTGGTGGTGAACCTAACCACAGCCGATGTAGCAGTGCTGGCGTCCGAAGTGCGTCCAAATCCTGACACGGTACCGGTGAACCCTCCGAACTGGCGAGTGTCCGAGCGTCCCGGAAGACGGATGGGTTGGATTCGCGTAGTGAACGTCATCGGCGAGTTGAGGCGAACAGTGGCAATATCATTCCGGATACTGGCAAGGTTATACTGCGGATGAACCCGAATTCCACTCGTGGAGAAGCGGATACGTTGCTGAGTTGACTCCTGAACGTTACGGTTGTGTGCTCCCATGATGGCGACACCTCCTGAGGCAAGTGTAGACGGTCCGGACACGACGCAGTGAGCAGCGGTCAGGATAGTGTTCCGAGTCAATATAGATCCTCCACAAAGTCCAGTGCTCGTTGCATATTCACTAAGCAACGCGATCTGGTGCGGGAACTGGCCGGGTGTCGCTTCCTGTCCGTTGGTGATGCGGTTCGTTCGGTTCATGTACCGTAGAAACTGATACTCAGCCGGCAGACGCGCCCAGTAGTGGTCGAAGTCCTCGATCGAACGCACCTTGGACCAATCGATCTCGATCCATTCCGCGCTAGAAACAGCGGCCAGAAGGGCGACTAAAATCACAAACGACTTCATACTTGCTTGCAGACTGATGAGTGTGCATTTGAAGCCCGGACATGTGAGTTTTATACAAAACTAGGGCTACCGAATTTCTTATCTTTTACATTTGTAAGCGATAGTGATAAGTCAACCTAATCACTGACCAATGGCAAAAGGCGTTAAAAGTGGATAAGAAAGATCTTACGCACCAAAAAAGTCTAAGCCAATGGTCACTGGGGGGCATTGGACGGTAGCTGAGTTCTCACACTCATGCCGAGGTACTCAATATACAGGTGAGATAAGGCGCACAATGCTCAATTCACGCATCTGGGCAATAATGGTTTTCCGAGAACTGCTAAAATGATAAAGGGAGTCTGAGTTTATGTAATAAATCTATGTTTTTGTCCAATCTCCGCATTGGTGGATCGATTCTTGGAAATCGTATCGTATTGTGGTAGTTTGGTAAAACAACAATAGATGTTATGAGTATTTGCTTATCTGTTTGATCGCAGCGGAAGCAAATCAATCTTAATGCTTTTATAGCTGCGTTTAATCTAATCAAATCTAAAGGAAATGTAAGCTTTGTTTCAAGTAATAGCACTTGTACCGTGAAGATAATCCTCTCATGACGGGTAACCCTACTTAGCTAGTTGTTCGCATAACGAACAAATCTATATGCTCCTTAAATATATCTTACAATAAGGGTCGCATTATAAGCAGCACAATTTGCGTTGTTAATGCTTTTTATTATTTTAAGTATTGGTTAATAGAGATAAAAATTTAAATTTCTAGAATCGATTGTATGGCAATGATTTGGAGCGTTTTTCTATTTTTGTATGTGAAGTGTATCAATAACGTGTATATCATTGAAGTGTTGGCGTATTACTTGTTGCCAATCTCATGGTACAGTCGTCAACTCGTATGACTTAACAACATGCCCGCCATGGACTGAAGCCCCGAATAGACTGTGTTGTTTTGCCAAAGAAGTAGACAGACGGTCCCCGAGATACACTATTAATGGGGACGAAAAACGACCGCAAATACCACGTTTCTTGAATTCTCGCGTAAGTCTAGTTTCATAGTTTTCAGTAAACATTCTGAAAAGAATAATATCATTCGAACATACGCAAATTTTTGACTATTGACTAGTTAAGGCCCGGTAAAATCTACCGGATATTCCCAAATTTCGAATTATTTTCAAACTCTACACGTTCAGTGGCAACAACCATAACTCAAACACCTATTTGTTCTTATGCGTTACACCACAAATGTGTTAACCTTGTACCTTCCTGGACAGTTCTTACTGTACTTTGCAGAACCGTTAAATATCGATGAGGATACTTTTGAGCCAAGTCACGCAATTTTGTAATTTTCGAACTGATACGTTCAATGCCTCTGTTGACATAAATGTATATTTTTTGGATTATTATTTTTTAGTTATCGGCGTGATTTTATGGAAAGCATACCTAAGTAGTAACCTCAACAACGTGTTCATTGAATAACGTATTGATGTGCAGTGGATTAAAAGACTAGAGTGCCGCTAATACATATACAACATTTTTCGATCCAATCCCAATTGCCTACTTAAAAACATACAATTTTCGAAATGCTCACTTTTGCTTCAATCCATTTTTTGTTTTTTGTACCCATAAATGTAAGATTGAACTACAAAAATATGATATTACACATGGTTCGCATTCCATTTCTACTCTTTTTCGACTTATGTTTCATACGTAATAGATAATAAGTAATAGATGCATAGAACATTTTTAATGTATATTTTCCCGGTCTTAAATTTCAAAAAGGTCATTTCCAAAAACGCCGTCAAAATTTTATTTTATTATCCTGAAACTGATTTTGAAGTATTTAATGGAATTGGTATTTTAAGCAATACGGCTTTTTTGGACCGTTACTCCTGAATAAAAAAAATGGAATTGGTATTTGTGTATGAGACAAATGTTATTGTTGCGCCAAATATCAAATTTCAACAGTGAACATATCCCCTCATATAACCATTCCAAAGGTGTAGTTCTAATATTCCGATCTATACTGTTATAGAAAAGAATGGTTCAACACTGTTATACCCTTTCCAGATCAATCAACTAAATTCGCGTTTACTTGCAAACTACTTTATTTACTCTTGCCGCCCCACATTTTTCAGATTTTGCTTCAAATGTCACGTTTCCTTAATTATAACGTGATTGTTCTTAATCAACTCCATAGTACGGTGATTGCATCACATGGTAGATATCGCCATCACTCTTGATAGATACAGTCAGAATCTTTTCAGCCCTCTTGGGCACGTTACAGTAAGCATAGTTTCATTGTGGATCATTCTGCAGTTGACGCTGATGCAGTGCGCACGGTTGTCTCACCTAACGCGCAGTATGTTGCAGTCATGTTGCGCAATGAACCATCTCTCCCTTTAGTGCTTTGTTTCGGAAGGACATCCTGAAATAAGTAGTTCTTCCCGCCCGCGAGCAAATCGTTACAAATTCAATTTTAACTTTCAAGCCATCAACATCCGCCGCTTTCTGGCTCGGAATTTCAGCAAGGCTTTTTAGCATATGGCCACTTAGGGTCTCTCGGCTACAACCGCCTTTTATTGTCATGCGTTTACCTGGTCCCGACTCAACCAGTATTGCGGAGTAGTAGATTTGAGGGAGTAGTAGATTTGGGGCGATCTCTTGGTACGTGGTCGTCAACTCGAACGACTCAATAACATGCCCGTCATGGGTTCAAGCTCATGGAGCGTCCCCCTGTAGCAAGGATTGACTATCCGTCTACGTGGTAATGAATTAAGTCTCGAAAGCCTATACAGGCCGCCATGTCCGCATAGGACGTTACGCCAAATAGAAGAAGATTTGAGGGAGTGTACATGTTCGACGTACTGGGTATAGCAACCCGTTTTACAGGATATTCTGTACCACACTTATGATAACGACGGTGTATGTAGTATTCGAGGTGCTTAAGCACCAATAATGAGTATGGTTGGCTTTATTAATGATTGAATGAATTGGAATAACAACCATTTCACAATTAAGCTATTTTGCATAGTTTTCAAACATGTTTTTTTTAAATATTGCCTTGAATATCTTGATTTATAATGGAAAGGGATATGAAAGGGGACACGTTATCATCAGGTGGCTAATTTGTAACTTTAATTATTAAAAAAAATCATTATATCCAATATCATATCATGTGTTTTCAAATCGGTTTGTGTAAACAAAAAATCTAAGTAACCATTGCCCTCATTACCCGAGGGGTGGCAGCAAAGTGTATGAAGATCAGGTGGTCTCATAGCCTGTTTTTTATAGCAAAAGTTGAACGTCACTTTTTGACAGCATGGGTGAAAACATTTCCCCAAACAAGCTTTCGGACGACTTGCCTAATACACAAACAATCTTAGAATCTTCGTTATTTGCACTGAAAAACCTTAAAAACCACACCAAATATTTCTTATTGTAAGCTAAACCAAATCTGAACTAATTAAAATCCATTTTGAATCAAAATAATGCCGTCGATGAGGACACCAATGTGTACTACGTATGTGTTGCTAAGAACATAGCGAACGGTTCCTATGGAAATTCATTTCACCCATTCTGTCAAAAGGAGCTTTTTTTGATTCCGAAATCAGTTGTCAATTTGACCACCTGGTCTTCATACACTTTGGGTGGCAGTGTGGCATGGAGCAAGTCCTTTCGCAGCAACGCGCGTTGCTAAGAGAGCTCTACTCTCACGGCTATCTCTCTCTCTTGCTGAATGTTTACTCTCACGTCATTGTGGCGATTTTTGATTTTATATATAGTGAGATCAAAGTCTATATAATACAGAGGTCGATACATAGCTCGATTTTGGTCCACCATTTTGAAAGCTTACTTTTGACAGTTAGATGAAAAAGCGTTTACAAACGATTCCAAACAACCAAACACTTTTCAGTTCCAAACAGTGCTAATTGTTCATTTTGTGCTCAAAACTTAGTGTAACTATACATTTCTTTTTCATGAACGTGGCATGGAGTAGTTTTTTCAGTAATTCATCGCTATAGAAAGACCACAATCAGACATCTGGCCTCTTAGCATTGACCCTCTTGAGCTGCACATGATCTCGTCGTAATTTCGGGCACTGATCTTGTTGTAATTGATAATTTCACTATAATTCTACCTTTTCTTGATATTCGTCAACTTTTTAAAGTACAATATTACAAACAAACGATGTAAAAATGGCCGAAAATGCTTTCAGACCACTGCATGCACAACAACTAAAACCTCAATGTATGCTACGATGAAACTATTGAAGCTTTTTCATCCAGCTGTCAAAACTTTCCCACGCTTTTTGATCAAATGTTCTGGACGACTCGACCTCTGTATTATATAGACTTTGAGTGAGATGCATAAAATCAGTACAATTCACTCAAAGAACTGTCAAATTAAAAAAAAAAATGAGTATATCTGACTCCGTGTTTAAGAAGCAAAGTGTATCTCGAGGACAATCTTTACTTGCAAAATCGTATATTTTTCAAATTTTAGTAGGATTTCATATACATATTCTGAATTCTTAACTGAACATGCAAGATCCCTCCGCACATTAAGTATTATACCCTTGTAATAAAATATCTAAGAACTATTTCGAAAAGTTCTTTAGAAAAATTGTGTATTCATTCAATTGATTGTTTTATTTATTGCGTCATTGAGCAAACTTTGTTTGAATAACTTTATAAAATTTATCAGAAGAAAAAAAATCCTAAAAAAAAGAATAGTTCCAATGCTTCATTGCATGTCTTAATAAATTTATTGATACTTTAAAATTATTCAAACAAATCAATTCATGAAAAGAAGAAAAAAAGCAAAACTCCTTAGGCAACAATTATACTTAATTATAAAGAGCTGTAAACATAAGGCAATTGTTTCTGACGATCATTGGATTCCCGATTTCTCGAATTTAATATGTTGCATGGCGTCTGCATATGTATTTTCTGCTGCATGTACGTATATGTCAAATATAAAAATGTTTTAATAAAAGCTAAATTTTCTTGGATTTACAAAAGTACAACTCTGCAAACTCTGTGATGAGTATCATTCCTTGTGTCCATATTACAACACACCAAGGTTTGATACACTAACCTATGCTTCTAAAAGTATCATAAACGGCTTTTACAAGAGACAAGGTTTTCCAGGCCATCGAGTAATTTATGTTTTGAACATCCTGTCAGACATTACAAGGGCGAAACGAAACTGGAGAAGGACACGTTTCTAGCCGTTTAAGACAATCAAAAATGTACACAAACTAGCTCATATGTCACAAACAAATGTATTTATTTACTAGTCATATCATTTGATCGATCACGAAATTACGGCTGCGGAACAAAGTCCGAGTTGGCCACGATCCAGTCCAGGAAGAACGTCACACGAGCATACACCGAGGGCATACCGATGGCGCAGCCATTAACGGATCCAAACGACACCACACCGATCTGCATCGTTCCACCGGACTGGACGGTCAGCGGACCACCAGAGTCACCGTTGCAGGACGAGCGTCCTCCCGCTCCGCTCAGGCATACGTGCTGGTTAACTACAGTTGAGCCCCAGCGGGCAATACAGTCCGTATTGGTCATCACCGGGTTGGTGGTGAACCTAACCACAGCCGAGGTAGCAGAGCTCGCATCCGAAGTGCGTCCAAATCCAGACACGGTACCGGTGAATCCTCCGAACTGGCGAGTGTCCGAGCGACCCGGTAGACGGATGGGTTGGATTCGCGTAGTGAACGTCATCGGCGAGTTCAGGCGAACCGTGGCAATGTCATTGCGAAGTGTGCTAGAGCTGTAGCTCGGATGACGACGAATTCCACTGGTCGCAAAGCGGATGCGCTGCTGAGTTGACTCCTGAACGTTACGGTTGTGCGCTCCCATAATGGCGACACCTCCCGAGGCCAGGGTTGATGCACCGGACACGACGCAGTGAGCAGCGGTCAGGATAAAGTTGCGCGTCAGCACGGAGCCACCGCAAAGACCGTTACCGGACGCGAATTCACTGATCAAAGCGATCTGGAACGGGAACTGGCCGGGTGTCGCCTCCTGTCCGTTGGTGATGCGGTGCGACGGAAGCTTCTCGCGGTAGACTTGCAGCTCAGCTGGCAGACGCTCCCAGTAGTGGTCAAAGTCTTCGATCGGACGCACCGTGGACCAATCGATGTCGATCCATTCCGCGCTGGCAATGGCGGCCAGAAGGGCGACAAGAATCACAAACGATTTCATGCTTGCTTGCAGACTGATGAGTGTGCATTTGAAGCCCGGACATGTGAGTTTTATACAAAACTAGGGCTACCGAATTTCTTATCTTTTACATTTGTAAGCGATAGTGATAAGCCAACCTAATCACTGACCAATGGCAAAAGGCGTTAAAAGTGGATAAGAAAGATCTTACGCACCAAAAAAGTCTAAGCCAATGGTCACTGGGGGGCATTGGATGGTAGCTGAGTTCCCAAACTCATGCCGTGGTACTCAATATACAGGTGAGATAAGGCGCACAATGCTCAATTCACGCATCTGGGCAATAATGGTTTTCCGAGAACTGCTAAAATGATAAAGGGAGTCTGAGTTTATGTAATAAATCTATGTTTTTGTCCAATCTCCGCATTGGTGGATCGATTCTTGGAAATCGTATCGTATTGTGGTAGTTTGGTAAAACAACAATAGATTTTATGAGTACTTGCTTATCCGTTTGATCGCAGCGGAAGCAAATCAATCTTAATGCTTTTATAGCTGCGTTTAATCTAATCAAATCAAAAGGAAATGTAAGCTTTGTTTCAAGTAATAGCACTTGTACCGTGAAGATAATCCTCTCATGACGGGTAACCCTTCTTAGCTAGTTGCTCGCATAACGAACAAATATCTATGCTCCTAGAATATATCTTACAATAAGGGTCGCATTATAAGCAGTACAATTTGCGTCATTGATGCGTTTTTTAACTATTGGCTAATAAAGGTAAACATTTAAATAGTAAGTAATAGCTAGTGACTGTCTGACTTTCTGCCTTTTATTCATGGTGTCATGTAAATTGTTTGTCCATCAACGATAGTACATGTACCGTTATTTACTTCTCTCGTTCTAGTGCTCCAATAACGTTTGCATATTGTATTTCAGGTAAGCTTCTACCAGGATCTGAGAAGGTTAAGGATTAAGGCGTCTTACTGCACTATAAACTTTATTTCAACATGTATGTTGACTCGGTAATAACCAAGGCAAACAGAACGCTAAATAATATTCTAAGGACAAGCAGAATGTTTCACGATCCACTGTGCTGTGTGTTGTGTATTGTTGTTTTGTACGACCAATAATTGAGTATGCGTCAGTAGCTTGTAGTATTGGGTCATACGATTCATTTCACGACCCGACCCGGAGTCGGGTGCAAGCCAGTCGGAATCGATTCCGACCCGTGGGTGCAGCGGGTGCGCTAGGTCGGAGTCGGAATCAAATCCGACCCGCGGGTGCAATGAGTTCGGGTCGGGTCGGATTGAACCTATCTTGACCCGACCCGAACCGAACTCGCCGCACCAACGGGTCGGAGTCGCTTATGCTTTCTCGCACCTACCGGAGTCGTTGCACCCACTGAACCTACTTGTACCTTTCGGGTCGACCCGAACGACTCCGGGTCGTTTACGGATGGCTCCGACCCGATAGGTTCGGGTCGACCCGCCCATCACTAGTAGCTTGGTTCCCTGCTCATGTCTGCAAAAATTGACAGGCTAGTAAAAAATAAAAAAAAGGTTCAAATGTATTGCAATACAACGGCTACCGTGGAGAAACACTGATAGTATTCTACCATATAAACCTCGCTGTCAACTTTTAGGTTTGGAAACATTACAGAACCGAAGACTAGCTGCTCAGTGCATGTTTGCTTTTAAAGTACTGGTCACATGGATCACATATGTCACATATACCTCAATTGTTGTATCTTGTCAATATGTACGTCCCAAGTATCAATATAAGAAACAGGCAATTGATATACATTGACCTTCGTTCTCGCTTGTATTGTGCTAAGAATCCTTTACTTTTGGCGTTTAAAACTTTTAATGATTATTAGAGTGTAGTTGACTTGCCATTTGATGTCACCAAATATTTGCGACACTTTAAAGAATATATCACACTCGATCATAGGAACGTTTAGTTAAAGGTCCCTTAGTTTTAAAGTGATGTATCCAGGCCACGGAGGCCATATACTTTAGCAAGAAATAAATAAAAAAGGAGTATATCATTGTAGTGGCATCATGCTACTTATTGTCGGTCTCATGGTACTGTCGTCAACTCGTACAACTTAACAAATGAATACATAGGGCCGACTATCCAGCTACGGGTAATCAATCAGGGTCAGGCTTTGTCCGACAACGAATAGTTTTGCCAAACAAGAAGAAGATACTACAGCCGTTCCAGAGATACACTAATAATGGGGACCGAAAATGGCCGCAACATACCGTGTATCTGGAATGTTCGCGTAAGTCAAGTTTCACATTTGCCAGCCAAAAAAAAATGATGAAAGTTTTAGCCAATAAATGAAATTTTTAATATAATTCTGACTTCACATAACAATTATTAACCTTCTCGGTTCAATTTTATAATTCGACAAGAAGGGAATTTATTTTTCAATTGATTTAAGAAGGGATGTACAGTCTGTTCCCCTGTTGCGTGGTTTGTGCGTTCCCGAGGAATCCGCGTAACTCGAATGTCCGCGTAAGTCGAATATCGAGGTTTTCGACCAAAATACAATTGATTACTCTATATGTTTCATTCAATTTAGTACTTTTATACACTGTATCATTTAATTGATAAGATTCGTGCAGAATATTCTGGTGTTTTCCCTTGTGGATTAAATTATACTGCATTGGACAATTCATGAAGGAAATTATACTGATTTGACATTTGATCTGTCAAATTTAGAAAACCGCGTAAGTCGAGAACCACGTAACTCGGGAACAGACTGTATCAAATCAGTACAAGTTGCTCAAAGAATTGTCAAAATTATAAAACCGCGTATAAGAGGTACCGCGTATTTCGGGGACTACCTTTGCTTCCAATATCGTATACAATTAAATTTTAGTTTTGGGATTCCATCTATTCTGAAATCCTAACTGGACAATTCACATTGCAAGAATCTTCAAAATAATCTCTTCGGCATAAACTAAACATTACCGATGAGTAAACATAAACATTACTCAATTATGTTTTTGTTAGTTTTACACATAAGTTTTAACCTTCATATTCAAACATCTAAAAATGGAAATACACAAACCGAGATCTCCGCGGCACAGCGAAATTCGCGACTTGTTTTATAAAATGTTCAAATATAAAGTCTATCCGACGGTACAAAGACGACGCGAAACTGGAGGACAACACGTTTCCAGCCGTTTAAGCTAGCAAAAACTGTAAAAAGTCAAACTCTCATACGTTGCCAAACAAATGTATTTATTTTCGCCTCATTGTGACATTACGGCTGCGGAACAAAGTCCGAGTTGGCCACGATCCAGTCCAGGAAGAACGTCACACGAGCATACACCGAGGGCATACCGATGGCACAGCCATTAACGGATCCAAACGACACCACACCGATCTGCATCGTTCCACCGGACTGGACGGTCAGCGGACCACCAGAGTCTCCGTTGCAGGACGAGCGTCCTCCTGCTCCGCTCAGGCATACGTGCTGGTTAACTACAGTTGAGCCCCAACGAGCAATACAGTCCGTATTGGTCATCACCGGGTTGGTGGTGAACCTAACCACAGCCGAGGTAGCAGAGCTCGCATCCGAAGTGCGTCCAAATCCAGACACGGTACCGGTGAATCCTCCGAACTGGCGAGTGTCCGAGCGACCCGGAAGACGGATGGGTTGGATTCGCGTAGTGAACGTCATGGGCGAGTTCAGGCGAACCGTGGCAATGTCATTGCGAAGTGTGCTAGAGCTGTAGCTCGGATGACGACGAATTCCACTGGTCGCAAAGCGGATGCGCTGCTGAGTTGATTCTTGAACGTTACGGTTGTGCGCTCCCATAATGGCGACACCTCCCGAGGCCAGGGTTGATGCACCGGACACGACGCAGTGAGCAGCGGTCAGGATAAAGTTGCGCGTCAGCACGGAGCCACCGCAAAGACCGTTACCGGACGCGAATTCACTGATCAAAGCGATCTGGAACGGGAACTGGCCGGGTGTCGCCTCCTGCCCGTTGGTGATGCGGTGCGACGGAAGCTTCTCGCGGTAGACTTGCAGCTCAGCTGGCAAACGCTCCCAGTAGTGGTCGAAGTCCTCGATCGGACGCACCGTGGACCAATCGATGTCGATCCATTCGGCGCTGGCAACGGCGGCCAGAACAGCGAATACAAGCACGAACGATCTCATCCTGCCGGAAGAGTGATGGGGTTGCTGTTGGTACGGTTGATAGAGGCTTTGGCTCCCAAGGAGTTCTTCTGCCTCTGCTGGAATCGTAGTGTGATTTAGAGAAGGTAAACCGCAACCTTTTATACCCAATGTTTTGGAAGCAAATTTCTTATCATCATAATTCAGCAACGTTATTGATAAGGCAGTGTAAGTGTAGGAGGAGTGGTTTAACAATCGTTTCCCACGATATGCTATAGTGGCTTGCCATAGATAATCCTAAGGTGATTAGAAATAAGTCCTTATCGTGATTAGCGATGCAGACTTACCGTTCTTTATCAAAACACCTAAGCGGCGAGCTATTATTCTGGGAAATGTTACATTTTCCAGGAACTACAATCCGATTAGTGAGTTTACTGTAGGCGTATAAACCCATTTTTTATATTTCCTCATCCTTCATAAAAGTAAGAGTTTTATTGTTTTGTTCAAGATGTGTTGAAAATAAAACAAACTGAAAATATTAGACAATTTTTCATCACCGATAAAATGATTTGTTGATAAGTTTGATAAATTATTATTAACCTTTTCATGTTAATCCTTTAATCCTGCTTCATTTTGACTCCATTACTATTTGTTGCCCTTTGTATAAAAATTATGCGAGATTTTTCACATAGATTGATGCAATGAAAAGGATTAAACTAAATATTGTTTAGTATCTGTTCATTTATTGCTTTATTTTAACCGTAATCGTTAATTGAGTTATTTTTTTAATTATTTTTGTTAAATTTTTACTTAGTAATGATTGTTTGTTTTTTTAATAAATTTTAAATGAATTTATTTAATTGCTTAGTATCTTATTTATCTTTAAAAAATAATTATTCTTCAATCGAGACCAGATACATAACTACAAATTCTTTTCAATTTGCCACCAGATTTTCAAAATGTAGATAGCTGATAAAATATAGCACGCTAAAATTGATAATTTATATTTCTCTTTCTTAATTGTTGTAACTGTGAGACTGGCTACGGTCTCGGCCTATCTTAGTTATTACTGGACTTGACAATGATTAACTTGATTTGTTTACCCATTGCAGTCCGAGCATTAGACACCGGATGCGGTATCCGGGCAAATTTAAATTATTTCTCCAACGTAAGCAACGAATCATACCTTTGGTAAATTTCCATTCGGCAGCATATATTTTTTGCAAAGTCCTTTTGATTGGAGATACCACATTGCTCTGGGCATGTTTGAGCGACGCATCCTCCGGGCTATCTTTGACGGTGTGTTCGAGCGAGAAAATTGGTGAACAAGGATGAACCACGAGTTTGCTGAGCTGTACGGCGAACCGAGCATCCTGACGGTGGCGAAGGCTGCAGAATACTATGGCGAGAGAATGTTATCAGGATGCCGGACTCATACCTCATCAAGAAGATGTTCGACAGCGATCCCCAGTTCAGCATGAGGCGCAGGGGAGCACTGCGAACTCGATGGTGAATCAGCAACTGGCTCAGGTGAAGCGAGAGTTGTCGGAGATGGGGTGTCTACATGGATGGGAGGCTGCAGCCAGGGACCGAACATCCTGAACAAAGATTGTTCACCGGGCCATGTCACTTCGACGTCCTCTATCGTAAGCTGGCCATCAAGAGAGAAAGAGAGAGAGCACATTACTCAGCTAAACTGTAGTATAGTATGAACCAGACAAGTTTACAATGATTTTAAACACAAAGGACCTCTGAATTCGGCGATTGTTGCTGGAAACAACTATCAGTGATGTTCTTAACATGAGTCCTGTTTTGTCACGTTCAACACCTTTACAGATAAATGACGTCGTAGTTAAATTTCTTTTATGTGATAATGGTTGCCATACAGTCATTAATACCGGATATTTAGATGTGATTAGTGAAACTCCACAAACAAATAGAGTCAATATCTTCATGTAACCCAACATAATGCTAATGGGTACGTATTGTTTTTAAAGAGTCTAACATCATCAGCGTTTAAAAGAAATGTGTCATCAGGTAGTACAAGCACCAAGTTATTACTATACAAATAGAATAACAAAGAATCAAGGTCTTGTAGTGCAGTCGTCAACTCGTACAACTTAACAAAACATGCCCATCATGGAGTCAAACCCCGAATGTACCATGCCCCTATTCGTAGGACTGACTGGTCTGCTTATATTAAACCAATAAATTATTGAAAGCCTGGCCCATTATTGGTACACAGGCGCGCAGGCCTTGATGGACAACGGTTGTTGTGCCAAAGAAGAAGAAGGTTGTTTCCTAATGGGGAGTTCTTGACCAAAAACTAACTAGCGATGATATCTTGGGATCCAACGTGACTCAATATGTTCCTACAAAATTAAAACCAAGCCATTCAAATACGAGAACATCACGAAACTGTGTCTCGTTTCTAGCCGTTAATTATAGCCAATCAAAAATGTACACAAACTAGCTCATATTTCACAAACAAATGTATTTATTTGCTAGTCAAATCATTTGATCGATCACGAAATTACGGCTGCGGAACAAAGTCCGAGTTGGCCACGATCCAGTCCAAGAAGAACGTCACACGAGCATACACCGAGGGCATACCGATGGCACAGCCATTAACGGATCCAAACGACACCACACCGATCTGCATCGTTCCACCGGACTGGACGGTCAGCGGACCACCAGAGTCTCCGTTGCAGGACGAGCGTCCTCCTGCTCCGCTCAGGCATACGTGCTGGTTAACTACAGTTGAGCCCCAGCGGGCAATACAGTCCGCATTGGTCATCACCGGGTTGGTGGTGAACCTAACCACAGCCGAGGTAGCAGAGCTCGCATCCGAAGTGCGTCCAAATCCAGACACGGTACCGGTGAATCCTCCGAACTGGCGAGTGTCCGAGCGACCCGGAAGACGGATGGGTTGGATTCGCGTAGTGAACGTTATGGGCGAGTTCAGGCGAACCGTGGCAATGTCATTGCGAAGTGTGCTAGAGCTGTAGCTCGGATGACGACGAATTCCACTGGTCGCAAAGCGGATGCGCTGCTGAGTTGATTCTTGAACGTTACGGTTGTGCGCTCCCATAATGGCGACACCTCCCGAGGCCAGGGTTGATGCACCGGACACGACGCAGTGAGCAGCGGTCAGGATAAAGTTGCGCGTCAGCACGGAGCCACCGCAAAGACCGTTACCGGACGCGAATTCACTGATCAAAGCGATCTGGAACGGGAACTGGCCGGGTGTCGCCTCCTGCCCGTTGGTGATGCGGTGCGACGGAAGCTTCTCGCGGTAGACTTGCAGCTCAGCTGGCAGACGCTCCCAGTAGTGGTCGAACTCCTCGATCGGACGCACCGTGGACCAATCGATGTCGATCCATTCGGCGCTGGCAACGGCGGCCAGAACAGCGAATAGAAGCACGAACGATCTCATCCTGTCAGAAGAGTGATGGGGTTGGTACGGTTGATAGAGGCTTTGGCTCCCAAGGAGTTCTTCTACCTCTGCTGGAAGCGTAGAGTGATTTAGAGAAGGTAAACCGCAACCTTTTATACCTAAAGTTTTTGAGCCTAATTTCTTATCATCATAATTCGACAGTGGTATCAATAAGAAGCAGTTTAGGCGAAGCGTTTATTGCAGAAGGAGTGAGTTCAACCGTCATTAGCACGGTGCGATTAGACGGCTTATCATTTGCCATAGATTATGCGTCTACGGTGATTAGCAATGCAGACTAAGCGGCGCACCACTATTCTAGGAAACAAAACCTTTTCCAGGAACTTCCTATCAGAGTAGGTAGTTTAGTATTGGCTGATAAATCAATTTCATTCCTTTCGACGATATTTCAGCCTTTACTACAATGATACACCAATTCATAGATAGTGCAATCTAGTGTTAGATTCGTTGTTGGTTGACGGACAGCAAGGTTTGGTACTGTTTTTCTGTTTGGATACGATTGTTCACCCAATGATCCTTGCACTGATATCCAGAACCTCTCGTCATATCTTCTTTAATTCATCAATGATATCCAATCATCAAAACCAAATATAATGCTTCCATCATACACAATCACATTTATTCTCATCTTTCAAGAATTTAAACCATACAAAATATTGCTCTTCAAATTTTAAACAAATATCCTGAGTAAGACATTTTGACAGAGTTGAAATGTGAAAAAATTAAAATTAAAAAAAATCAGAACATAACTGTTGTGAAACTCAGAGCAAAGTATTATAAAACTATGCTAATTTTCACGTGAACAACTATAACAGCTACAATATGCTCCAACGGATCTAGTTCATTTAATGAGGATTAACGATTAAATTTCAATGAATATTCTTTGAAGAGTTAAAAGATTTAAGAATACCTCGGTTGGTAAAGAAACAGAGACAAAATATTTATTATTCTCAAAATAAGGGCCTTCAAGATGTCAGTAAAGTCAAAAATTGATTCTAGTACAACATGACAATCAATTAGAATTAATTACTAGTATGGCTATAGCGGTATTTTCCAAATCCGGTTTTACTCATAATAATCGCAATAGTTAGGGAAAACAACCAAAATATTCAAACCCATAATTATTAAAAACAAAACCTGATTCGGTACATTCAACCTGTGCCTAGGAATTGCAGCATTAACGGTAATAGCTTCCCATTTATAACCATTATATTGATTCCAATGCCTAATTGCAAGAAACATGGAGCGAGATGTTTCCAAAAATATACATCTGTTCACGCACTACCATCAATACAGCTTTACAATTTTATTACGAACAGAACTGGTTTCCTCAACCGTTGTCACCCAATTTCTCCATCTGTACTGTACATTTTATTTACATATCACTTTGGTCACCACCTTCCTCGGTAGTGTACGTAAAGACAACGCTAAGAACCTCAATGCTGGAATTTCACGGGTATAAAACCTATCGTACCACACGTTGGCTCGCTTTATTCTCTGCCAGCATGAGAACGTTCCTGTTCGCCGTGTCCCTTCTGGCCACGCTTGTCAGTGCAAACTGGATCGAAATTGATTGGAGGAAGGTACGTTCGATCGAAGATTTCGATCACTACTGGGATCGTTTGCCGACGGAAATGAAGATCTATCGTCAGCGGCGTCCCTTCCAACGCATCACTAACGGGCAGGAAGCGACCCCAGGCCAGTTCCCGTACCAGATCGTACTTCTGAGTGACTTCCCGACCGGAACGGCCCTATGCGGTGGTTCCGTGCTGACGCGTAACTTTATCCTCACTGCTGCCCACTGCGTCGTGTCGGGAACGAACACGGTGGTGTCGGGCGGTATCGCCATCATGGGAGCGCACAACCGTACGATTCAGGAGGCTTCCCAGCAGCGGATCCGCTACACGGCCAGCGGCATTCGGTACCATCCACTGTACGTTTCGTCCACGCTGCGGTATGACATTGCCGTGGTGCTGCTGAATTCTTCCATCACCTTCACCGACCGCATCCAACCGGTACGTTTGCCGGCCCGGTCGGATACTCGTCAGTTTGGTGGGTTCGTTGGTACGCTGTCGGGATTTGGGCGTACGACCGATGCTAGCCAATCCATCTCGACGGTCGTTCGGTTCACAAGCAACCCGGTCATGACCAATGCGAACTGTATTACGCGCTGGGGCTCCTCTAATATCCAGGACCAAAACGTGTGTCTGAGCGGAACGGGAGGACGCTCGTCCTGCAATGGAGACTCCGGAGGGCCGCTCACGGTGGAATCGGGTGGACCGATCCAGATCGGCGTGGTATCGTTTGTGTCGATTCGTGGTTGTGAGGTCGGTATGCCGTCCGTATACTCGCGTGTGTCGTTCTATCTGAACTGGGTTGAGATTAACTCCGATTTTGTGGCCCAACCGTAACTTACGTGGAAAGAAATAGCAACCAGATTCTTTATTGAGGTTGCTTTTTTAAATAATAGATGAAGTAAGATCAATAGTGTAGGGATTATAAGGTATGGGAGGAAGAGAGTGAGAGAGAAAAAGAAAAAAAAGGAGATAGATGGATAGTTGTATCAACAGCGAGAGAAGGACAAGGAATGGAATTGAAGAAAATAAATCGTCAGTTGAGTTAGAACTGTCAGCTGGAACACATATACTGTGAGTGCGTGGCGTATTAATGAGATCCGAAAAGCGTATTTCCTCCTCCGGTCACTACAAATAGTTGCTATTTATATTTACTGATAATATAATACTGATGTATTTGTAAAGATATCAATAAATTATAGACTCTGAACCTTGATTATTCGAAGCTAAAACTATAAACACTTCTCGTTTTATTGCAGCAGCTTTTAAGATTCAAAAAATAAGAAAGCAAAACCGGCTGTTGCATCGTTGCATCGTCCCAAAAAAACCCAAAGGCGCGCGTCCGGTGCCAAAATTTGCTGTCCGAGAATACTGGTTTTCCTGTCGGGCGCAGTCTTTTTTGGGCCGTTTTGGTTGTGATGTCCCCATTCCAGCAAGAGGTACTTATGACAAAGACAAAATCATCGGGGAAGAAACTCGGCAAAGAATGTTTGGTGTTGGAGTATAAAAACCTTCCAACCGCACCAGACGGTCAGCAAAATGAGATCGTTTGTACTTGCACTTGTCTGTCTCAGTGCCGCCGCTGCCAGTGCTGAGCAGATCGACATCGATTGGTCGAAGGTGCGACCGGTCGAGGAGTTCGATCACTACTGGACCCGTCTGCCACCCGCACTACAAGTCTACCGTAACGATACCTCAACGGACCGCGTCGTCAACGGGCAGGAGGCTCTGCCCGGCCAGTTCCCGTACCAGGTCGCACTGCTGCTCAACTTTCCCGATGGTACGGCGCTTTGCGGCGGTTCCGTACTGACGCGTAACTTCATCCTGACGGCGGCCCACTGTGTCAGCGCTACCAGCACCACTCTCGTTACCGGCGGTATCGCCATCATGGGAGCACACAACCGCACCGCTATGGAGCTTTCGCAGCAGCGCATCCGCTTTACGTCTACTGGCATCCGGCGTCATCCCGAGTACGACGATACCAGTCTGAGGAACGATGTGGCACTCATCTTGCTAAACTCTCCCATGACGTTCACGTCCCGGGTGAAACCGATCAGTTTGCCGGCTCGCACGGATACGCGCCAATTTGAAGGTTTTACCGGTACCGTGTCTGGGTTCGGGCGCTCGTCGGACGCTAGTCCGTATCCTTCGTCTATACTTCGATTCACCAGCAACCCGATCATGACGAAAGCGGAGTGCATTGTGAGCTGGGGCTTCACGCTGGCCCAGAGCCAGAACGTGTGCCTGAAGTCGACCGGTGGACGATCGTCCTGCAACGGGGACTCCGGTGGGCCACTTACGGTGAACTCGGGTGGAGTGCTGCAGATTGGCACTGTGTCATTCGGATCTTCATACGGCTGTGCGTCCGGCTGGCCCTCGGTGTACGCTCGTGTGTCGTACTTTCTCCCGTGGATCAATCAAAATATATGGTGAAAATAAGAACACAACCTCAATCCGGTTTCGATTGCACGAGAGACAGGTGAAAGGTGTTAGGGAATTAATCGTGGGTGATAGGGAATTTGATAGCACACATCAATTGCATTAATTTCTTACGATATCGATTGTAGAAGTGCTCTTTTGATGAGCTACTCAATTAATGTTTGGTTAACTTATGCATGAATGTGAATATAAATAACAGAAAAAAAACCAAATAAAGAATCGTAAATTCTTGACTGAATAAAAAAAACTGATTTTTGTTTTAATGAAACTCAAAGCATTGACAACTGGTGGTATGGCCACTGACAAACATAAATTGAAATCAGAACAAAATGACCGTTAATTTTCAATTGATTCCAGTACATCATGGTAATCATTAAACATAAAACGATAAGGTTAATGCCTGATCATCATTCAGTGAAATTAAAGCAAGAATAAATGTTCGTATTATGAATCAAAACGCATCGAAATGCATCCGAAAGCGAGCTGCAACACCCCAAAGAGCGCGCACCGTACGAACTCCGGAAGAAGGATTTACTGCCGAGAATACTGGTTTGCGTATCGGGCGCTATCTAACCTACATCTGAAAACCATCGTATTTTGGAGATTTTTGGTGGTAAAAACCGGACAGCAGCGTCCTGTTCCTTCGTGCGTTCGGATGTCCCAATTCCAACAGTTGCTTGCTAAGTTGAAGTACTTAAAACAAAGACAACGATAAGAAGCCTATTCGAATCGAAATTTTACGCAAAGTATAAAAACCGTCGATCCACACACACCGACCAATCATTCTCTCCAGCAAGATGAGATCGTTTGTGCTTGCAGTTGTCTGTCTGGGAGCCGCCGCTGCCAGTGCTGAGCAGATCGACATCGATTGGTCGAAGGTGCGACCGGTCGAGGAGTTCGATCACTACTGGGCCCGCCTGCCACCCGAAATGCAGGCCTACCGTAACGAGACCTCAACGGACCGCATCGTCAACGGGCAGGAGGCACTGCCCGGCCAGTTCCCGTTCCAGGTTGCACTGCTGAGCGACTTTCCCGAGGGTACGGCACTTTGTGGAGCCTCCGTGCTGACACGCAACTTCCTCCTGACGGCGGCTCACTGCATTAGCGGCACTGGGAATGTCCTGTCCAGTGGTGGTATCGCCATCATGGGAGCGCAAAACCGTATGATTATGGAGCTGTCACAACAGCGCATCCGGTTCTCGACGTCTGGCATCCGCCGACATCCAGGGTACGACGCTACCAGCCTGAGGAACGATGTGGCACTGGTTTTGCTCAACTCACGGATAACGTACACGTCCCGCGTGCAATCGATTCGTTTGCCAGCCCGCACGGATACGCGCCAGTTTGGAGGCTTTACCGGCACCGTGTCTGGGTTCGGACGCACCACGGACTCAAGTCAGGCTACGTCGGCAACGCTACGTTTCACCAGCAACCCGGTCCTGACCAACGCCGAGTGCATTGTGAGCTGGGGCTTCGCACTGGCCCAGAACCAGAACGTGTGCCTGAAGGCGTCGGGTGGACGGTCGGCTTGCAACGGGGACTCCGGTGGGCCACTTACTGTGGACTCGAACGGAGTGCTGCAGATCGGTGTGGTGTCGTTCGTGTCTTCAGCCGGCTGTGCCGCCGGCTGGCCCTCGGTGTACGCTCGTGTGACGTACTTCCTGCCGTGGATCAATGCAAACACATGGTAAAGGGTGAAAATGACCTGAACATGGACAAAATAGCGGATGTGATCAATCAAATCAACGTAATAACTGTACTTATTTATTTTTCTTATACAATTTGAAATACAGAAGAGCTTAAAATTTTTCCTTTGCTGCAGATAAACATTTTTTTTTTTTTTAATTCATTCTTATTTTATTTGCAACAATTCACCCAATCAAAAAATTGGACACAAGTGAGAACATTTACAACAAACAAAGATGACCCAGAAAAAATGACTTAAAATGGTATATTTTAAAAGCTTTGGTTTAAAGATTTATTCCATTTTGCATGTTGTTCACATACTGATGTGGTGCAATTATTATTATAAAAAGACTCCAATCAATTTATTAATCTAGTTTTGCATACTTTTTTGTATTCTACGGGACTCAATTTGGTCAAAGAGATTTTTTTATTTAATGGCTTTTTGCTTTTGAAAATTAAATTATTTTCTAAACTGTGGTATAGTTCTCGAGTTAAGCGGTTCTCGACTTAGATGGATCCGAAGGTACGCTGTTTTCTAAACTTGACATTTTATATCTTTCTATTTGACAAATTTCGGCACAGTTTGCTCCAAAAATTGTCAAAGACAAATTATTTACTTTTATGGCAACATTTTTAAACCGCTTAAGACCAGAAATTTACTAGTTTTTTTTCAGAAATCGTATTAGATGAATAGTAAAGTGTATGTTGATACTAAATTTATTCAAAAATAACAATTATTCAACTGTATTTCAGTTGAGAACCGTAATATTCGACTTACGCGGATGCCACGGGAACATATAAACCGCGTCCCTCCGAAACATACTGTACATTCGCTCACATAACCATAGGTGAGCAATCAATTGTTTGTTTTCAAATGATGATGCTTTTCAACATTTTTTGGGGGATTATCGTACATTTTAAAAATTAACTCAATTCTCAGAAACACTGTGTATCGAATGGCTTCAAAATTGAAAAAAATTACACAATGTTGAATGTGCCAACAACTGTGTAATTGTTCATATCGCTGTAACGTGATACCTTTCTAAGGTGAAGCAACCTTCGAGCAACCTGGAGTTTAGAGAGATATTAATCTTATGGAAACTCTATCAAATCGTTGCAATGAAATATTCAAGACACCATTAGCGCAATGCAAATCCAAATCAATTCAAGATTATTTCAAATAGTCTGCTTCACGAACTTTTAACACAACTAATGTCCTATGTGAAACCTAAATAAGACGGAAACATCTGAAAAGTCTATTCTAAACGAATTTATAGAACAACATTAAAATTAAGAAGAAGAAAAACATGAAAATAGAAATACACTAGAATTTGTTGTTAGAGTTGGAGCAAAAAATATTGCAGAAAAATGCCTTCACAAAATTCATCTTAAAGAGTGATCGGTAGTTGAATAGCTCCTGCGGCTGATCCCATGATACAGTCGTCATCTTGCACAACTTCAAAACATGCCCGTAATAGCTTCAAGGTCCGTATGAACCGTACTCTCGATACGTAGGACTTGACTATCCCACTATTCAGAGGTAAAGGCAGGTCTAGGTCGCTTACGGTTATTGCACTAAATGGATCGCATATGCAGCTTAGAAAATATTCGCCTTTGAGCGACAAACAATACATGATGGCACCAAAAAAATGTTTTATCTTAATAAAAAACCATTCAACTTGAAGTGACTCCATTCACAGAGAGGCTAAACCTTAATCTTATTTCTATTTCAACTAAATCGTCCCTTTAATAGGCTTTAGTAGGAGCTCATGAAAAGTTTCAATTAGCAGCCGAAACTTCATCAGCACACTCTCATATAGGAAATCGAAGTAACGTACCAGATCCTCTCCACTACACAGGGAAACGACAGTTACCCTGGGAAACAGGAAGGGGAATGAAAAATTTAGACGAAAACAGCGCTCTCGTTAATAAAAAAAATCTCCTTAACGCGTGCCGCTACCTTGCTGCGAATCATGCTGTAAAGCCGTGCAAATATGGCCGCCGTCCGCCTCAAATACAAGTGAATATCAAATACATTTTTCCTCTAACTTTTTCGTTTTGCTATGTTTTGCATACCTTGTTTCTGTCTCGCTCTTTCTCTTGATCATCCCCTTGAAAGGAAGAGGAAAATTCTTTACAGCGGGAAGTCCATTCCCCCTACCGATAATCACATTGGTCCGAGATGACGCTGATGTAGACCAACGCGTAGAAGGAAAAGCGCCTCATTATTTCTTTGGAACTGTATCGTCGTCCTTCGCCGTACTCGGCTGGGGGCATTTTCTTTCCGTTTTATGCGTCACTCCAGCGTGAAGAGAAGAAAAAATACTAACTAATAGCATCATGCACAGTGTACAGTCTACGTGCAATTGGCCAAACACCATCAAGCCACACGGATGGACCGAAGGAAGCACTCGGAGTTAGGGCTCTGCCTCTGGTGAGTGTTTTCCCTTCTTGTAGTGGAATATTTGGAAAAGAAAAATTTCCAACACTGTCCTGCATTCGTCAGTGTATGTGTGCTGAGGCAATGGCAGGGCAGCCATATTGATTTTTTTTACGCTCTCTCGTTCGTTATGCCTCGAATGAGGGGGTGTCGGATTTTTTTTTCGTGTCGGTTTCACCCCTCATAATGGCCGGCGTGTAGGGTAAGCACCGTGCAAGGGTGTCAAAAGCATCCCTAGAAATGCGAACGAAGGGCGTGCATCGGCCATGGCTTTCTGGCCACGGTTCGCTGCCTACGACGCTGGCGAGCGAATGAAATGCGGCGCAAAAATCACGGCAAAACCAACCACTCATCCATCAATTGGCTGGCTCGGGTGCTGCCGGAACGAATGGGCGTTGACGGTGTGGTATACGCTAGGGGAAGGTTTGAAGAGCCGTCGTTGCAAGGTTTTTCTTTCAAGAGCTATGATGTTTTTATTTGTTGTGATTTTTATATAGTTTTTTTTATTCATATTATTTTTCAAATGCTTCGAGCACCGATTTGTATTGCTTCAATCTTTGACACAATATAACAACTTTCCATCAATATTTAGGTTGAGCACAAATGTGTATTCTATAATTGCCTAAGGTAACTCCAACTTTACCTATTATTATTAAGTAATTAAGGGTAAGGTAGTTAAGATTAAGGTGGTTTTATTCTAAATAAGAATTATAACTAACAATTTGTTAGGTCATGTCAAGCATTTTCAGCAAAAAAAAAAGTTTATTCTTGAGCTTAGTTGATTCTGTTCAAATTTCATATTTCAACGGTGAAATTCGTGAAATATTTCGACAATTTAAATTTCAAACGAAACGTCATATGTTTATAGTGCATAGTTGAAGAAGACTTGAATTCTTTCGATAAATCAGATGAGGATTTGAATGAAACTATGATTTTCGCGTGTGACGTATTTTAAAACTAAAAATATGATTTTTATCCAGAGAATGGTCCCTTTAAATAAAAAAAAACACAATTTTTTTATTTAAAGGGACCATTCTCACACCAACTCAGCTTCACAATGGCCGCCACATTTCAAGCAATAACGTCAATCCAGTCGCGAAACGTCAAACAGCTTGCTTTTCCGTCACCTGAAGTTCTCTTCCAAAATACGACAAACAAGAGGCACCACGTTTTCGTGTTTGCTTCATACATTTGTTCGTATTTAGCGGTGCAAAGCGCTTGCTTTCGAGCGTAAATTACCCTCAAACGCTAGTAAACTCCATTGTCTTACCGTTTCCGAGTGAATAAAGTACACCGCACAGCCACCAACATGACGGCCCGCTGCAAGAAACGCCGCAACCAGAACAACGCCATTCGCCGTGCCAAAAACAAGGTGAAGGAGGTAAAGAAACTGAAGAAAATGCTCGGCTTCATCGAGGAGGACGTCGGCGAGGGCAATCTGATGGACAAGCTGAAGGATATTACCGAGCAGAAGAAAAAGGAAGAGGTACGTACGCGTTTCATCGCTTGCTATCAGCATTGGTTGTATGTAAACAAACGCACTTTTCTAATCAAAACATCACTGCATACACTTCCCTCCCCTTCTATAGGAGTTAGAGCTGTTGAAGAAAGAAACGCTCGCGGAAATCGTTCAGAAGGAGCAGAAAGCGACGGCCAAGCGGGAAAAGTTCATCACGGTGGTCAACCCGAAGACGAACGTAAAGCACCTGTACAACGTGAAAACGAAGCGCGACCAGTTCGGCCAGTATCCGGCGTGGTACAACCCGCGCAAGGAGCGCAAGAAGCAGATGGTGCGCGAGGGCAAGGACGCCCGACGAAAGGAGTTCCGCGGCAAACGGATGCACTTTATCGATCGAACGAACAACTGGAAGGCACTGCTGGCGCAATAAAACCACACACACGCACCGTGATTTTGTTAAAGTAACACGAAGAACGTGGATGTATTTCCATTATTGGCTATAGAACGACGACAACGACTACGACAGGCGAAGGTATACGTTAGCGTACTCTAGTGCTTGTAGGGGGATATAATTGTGATGCACAAAGCGTTTGTTCCGGGGCTATTGTGTGTGTGTCAGCACATTACATTAAAACGGTAAAAGGAACACATCGGCTAACGGGTGAGTATGTGTTCGACAGCGTTTGACCTACTGAATGGTGCACCGGTTAAGCAACTGTCATGTTTTCGACGCAATCGGTTTCGCTTCGCCCGGTTCCGTGGGCGTGCCGGGCGTTGCCTCGGTCGCACTATCATTCGAACCGGCCTCATCGGGCTCCGGAAGGGCGTCCACGTTTTTGATGAACTTGCCACTCGCAAACCCAACCAGCCCGCCACCGAGCGCGGCCAACCCGCCCGCCTTCAGCCCCACGACCAGCCCAATCGGGCCGCCGATGCACGAGCCAAGGAAGGCGCCGGCCAACGGGTAGACAGCTTTCTTGTACGCGAGCGCTTTCTGCAGGGCCGTCACGCCCGCCTCCACCTGGATCTGGGCCACGTCCACGTTCTCCTCGACGCGGGTAACCGTTTCGCCCTGCTCGTGCACCAGCTCGTGCACCTTCTGGTACAGCTCCTGGATGTCCTCCATTTCGCGCTGCAAGCTTTCCATCTGGCGCAGACACTCCTCCCTTTGGCGTAGTTCGTGCTCCTCCGTGTTGAACGAGCTGGTAATCTGTGGCACGTAGGCTAGTCGGCCACCGGTGGGAAATTCGGAACTACCGTCCCCGCTGCCACCTTCCTCGTCGTACTGCGAGCGTTGATAGTTGCGGGCAGACTGTGCCCGTACGCTTTGCTGCATCGCTGCAATTGTATCAAGCCACGGAAGAAGATGTTAAAGCAATTTGCCAACGACCAAACCACCCCGTCCACTTACCCATATACTCGGCCATACTGTTGAATGCGTCCTTCTTCGTCGACGCGATGCCCTCGTCGAACCGATCGTAGTCGCTGGCCCGCAACCGCTGGCGCACTTTATCGATCTCCACCAGCATGAAGCGGATCTGTTTGACGATGCGGGTCGCGTTCAGCTGCTCCCGCTTGACCTTCTCCCAGTCGTTCAGCGAGCCTGCCTTTTCGATGTTGCATTTGTGGTTCCGCAGCACCGTCAGGTACTGTGGTATCGTCTGGTTAAACTTGTCGATCGATATTTGTGCCAGCTTTAATGGGATTTTCTCGTCCCCGTCGTTCGGTTCCATGGTGTGTATGTGTGTGTTTGTGCTGTGTGGAGCAGCTTTTACGTTGTTCCGTTCTTGCGATCACTATCCTTCTGGCCACTGTTCTGATTTGGGGCCAAACAAGGGCCCGTACGCTTATGTGCAGCGATAACGACGCAGCAAGCACACAACAGAAATAGGGCCCAATCAAAACAACGAATTCACGTCAAATCTTATCAAAATCGAAAGTGGAAACAAAGAACGCAAATCGATCGTGTCACGGAAGGGGGGTGGGCGCGGAATTAGTTTCTACACTCTGTTCCTTTCCCTTGCGCCTTGTTTTCGAGGCTGAATCATACGACTACGGGGGGGATTTGTTATTGTTTTTGCCCCGCACGGCAAGGCGAGAGTTTTTGACGTTCGAAAATAGCTGCATCTCGCTTGTTTTCTTTAGCCGTCCTTTAGGCGGCGCTCTAGCAGCAATCGAACACGACATCCGACACGAACAAACCCATATAATCATATGGAGGTGCACTGTCAGACACAAACAAACAAACAAGAAAAACGTCGAGTCGAACATGTCAGTTGATTCTGTCTGTGATGTTCGATACCCACCTGTGCTGTGAGTACCTTGGCTGTCAAACGCTTCACAGCTACAGTAGATAGAATTCAATTCGGGACATTTTTAAGTTTGTTTACGTAGTTTGTCTCTTTTTCTTCTTAAAATTGCGTGCAAAATATTTAAAATAGCTATCAATAATTATTGTTAAACTTTTCAATCAATTATAACATCAAATATAAAGGATTGAAACGTATTAAACTATTGTGTGTACATAATCCATGTGTATGCACTGTATGTGTTTTGGCATGGACGTTTGTTTACATTTTTCAATATTAAATTTGAATGATTTCTATGTTATTATAGATGTGAATAACTAGTAAATTATGAGTTGAATCTTCCCCCTGTAGGTGGATATTCGTTTAAACTATGAAAATGACGAAAAGAAAGGCGTATTGCAGTGCATCATGACAGGTCTATAAGACATCGAACAGCTGACAGAGCACCTATCGAACAGAGTCGTGTTTGTTTGTCTCGTTCGATTGGTCCCAGAGCGCCGCCTTACTCGCTTGCAACACTTCGTCCACCTTTGTCCTTTCGTTGTGTTGGTGACAATTTACGCGCATCGCTCACGTTGAAGCGTGAAAAAAACGTTAACAAACTCGGCTGTGATGTGAAATAGGAATGCTCAATTTTTTTGATAATTTGCATTGAAATTGACTACAGTTTAGTACAAATACTACCTTCATAACTTCAATGCGAAACCATACAACAGTACAGAGGGAAGGAAAAAGCACTCCAAGCGAGGAAGCTCTACTGGTTGGGTATCCCACCAACAGATGGCGCCACCAGCTTTTTTTGATATTTTTAGAATGCATGAGTCGTTTGCCGTCTGCTAAACGAAGTCTTTCCATATTCCGTTTAGGTTAAGAGCTTGAATCGTTTAGAACCCATTTAGTGGTCGTTCAGTGGATTTGTGGCACTTGGGTATAGCCATCTGTTGATGGGATACCCAACCAGTGTAGCTTCCTCGCTTGGAGGAGAGCTTTCTCATTGCCTCCGTACTGTTGTATGGTTTCGCATTGAAGTTATGCATCGCTCGAACTGGAACGGCGATACGATTGTTTAAATACTAAACTCCACCAGCACTGAAGCAAGTGAGATTTGATTAATGGTCCTTGGTGTTGATACCCACGTATCTGACGACACGTCATATAAATTTATGCTTGGAAAGTTAGAAGATTATACAGGTGAAACTTGTCGAAACAAATTGCAAGAAAAGGACAGCAATATAATAATGAGTTGAAATACGCCATCTTTTGAGCAAACTGCAATGAAGCAATGAAGTTAAGGAGCTTTTGTTTTTTTACATGGATATTTGATTTTCCAGTCGTTTAAGCTTAATCTGTGGCGCTTGGGTATTCCGTTTAGGCTAAGAGCTTGAATTGTTTAGTGGTCGTTTAATGGATTTGTGACACTTGGGATTCGTAAGACTTAACATCATGCCCGTAAAGGATTCATGCTCCAAATAAACTGTGCCCCCATACGTAGGACTGACTTTCCTGCTAAGGGGAGTAATCCATAAGTCACAAAAAGCCAACCCAACAAATGGTACAGATAGGCCTTGATCGACAACGGTTGTTGAGCCAAAAGAAGACTATGATCTTCTAAGCTTAATCTGTGGGATTTTTTTAATTTCAGCATCGACAAAGTCATTATGGGCCGCATTTTAGGTGCTGGAGTTCCGTAACATGCGCAAGCTGGCAGAAAACTCGTTGAAATTGGCCAACAGAACACAAACGATTAACGAGTCAAATATTATATAAAAAATGGCCAGTCTAACCTATTTACATTTCATCTTCTAGTTAAAATTGCATTCTAATATTAATTTCATAAACCCTGCCTCGATATTAAAATTTTCCATTTTCTTCAAATAAGACATGAAAATAAAATAAATTACCCATTTTGGAACATGCAACCGTCACTTTTCAAATCCCGATTTCAAATTGCGTTTCATTTTCGAACGAACCGGCTCCGTTTACAACCGCCCCGGGTTCAGTTCTCCCGCACCGCTCTGCGTACCGCTTTCGTGTGGTTGCGTGCCTGTGTGCGTGTGTGTCCATCGCGTCATTCAGTATTGGTGGGTGATAGGTAAACAATCGCGGAAACACAATTTCACTCCGAAACAGTGAAAAATCAGCTCCTTCTCTTCACACCATCACCACGCAACGAGGCGCGAAGTGGTCCAAAACTCCCCCCGAACCCATTGACAGCGCAAGTAAAGCGGAAAGAAACGACAAACCATGGAAGGAGAGGCGCGTTTTGTGATGGATCGGCCGAACGATCTCGAGGAGCAGCTAGCGCCCGGCTACCAGAAGGCTTTTACCTTCAACCTGCCGACGGTAACGCGACCGATGCTGTGGGACTACATGCTCCGCCTGATGAAGGCCGTGTCCGGCAACGATAGTCTCCTGAAGGCACTGTAAGTAGCCGGGAATGGGAAGGGGACACGGTTAGCGCGTTTGGGGCGATCGGTTTCACACGCGTTTCCGACGGTGTCGGGCGAGTAGGGTCTGCCCGCGGTGTTGCGGTCGGCTCGCTGCTTGGAGCGGTCAACGGATCCTAGTGTCGTTTGCGGAACGTCAATCTGAATGTGGCAGATATACCGGCGGGGTTGTCATTTGTGTGACCGTCAAATGTTAACGTCGTTCGTTCTTCGCCTGGCTGGTTGCCTATCTCGTCAAACATTTTATTTCACACTCAAAACATTCCGATTGATGCAGTGACAGCAAAGCAAAGCAAAAAAAAATGCCATCCGTTTTTATTTTCCTACAAAAAATCACTTCTAACCCAAATCGATTCCCCTTTCCAGACAATCGTGCGCGGAAAACAATCCCGAGTACGGGGACGACTCCGTGGGCTGTGTGCAGCTGCGGCGCGAAGACACCTACTGCACGGTGAAGGGCCAGATCCACACGATCGGCCCGTGCGACGATGGGGAAAATATGGAAATCAAAATCTACCAGCTGACGGTCACGATCGACGAGGAGAACCACAAGGTGGAGTCGGTCGCGTGCAGCGACTGTGCCGAGCTCGGGTTTTGCCAGCACACGGTCAGCTTGCTGCTGTGGCTGCACACGCAGGACCAGCCCGGCACGCACCAGGACGTGGAGTGCTTCTTCCGCACGCCGCTCGCCACCGAGCTGGAGCAGATCCCGGCGAAGCCGCCGGTCAACAAAACCAAAACGAAAAACTTCATCCGCGAGATCGTGCACGGCCTGCAGACGGAGGACATCGACTGTCCGCTGCGGTGGAACTTCTCGTCGGCGAACAAAAAGTTCTCCAACCTGTCGATTCACGAGCTGATCATCTGCGCGGTGAAAAACCGCTACTCGGTGGCGCAGTTTTTCGAGCACGCGCAAGCGGTCGTCGCGTCCGCGTCCGGCGTGCTGGCGGACAAGATCAAGTTTCAGCCCCGCTCGAACTCCTGGTTCCAGGAGCTCCGGTACGGGCGCATTACCGGCGCGAAGGTGTTCGAGTGTACGCAGCCGAACGCGTCCCCGACGCTGCTGCACGAGAAGATACTGGGCTGCAACAAGGAGATCGATACGCAGCTGCAGCGCAAAAAGTTGGCCATCCGCCAGCGGCTGGAAAAGTACACCAAGCGCACGTACGAGAGCCCGCGCATCACGATGAACGCGTCGTTCCCGATCATCTTCAACGTGCCGGACGGGATCTGCCCCCAGCACGTGGTGGAAATCAAGTGCCCCCGGTCGCACGAAACGATGAAGAAGTACGTCACGGCGGACGGGAGCCTGCAGGAGAAGTACTATCTGGAGATGCAGGTGCACATGCTAATGTATGGCGCGACGTCCGGCGTGGTGTGCGTGGCCGATCCGAACTTCGAGACGAACAACGAGCTGTTCATGCACTCGTTCAACCTGAACAAACCGTTCGTGATGAAGAAGCTGCAGAAGGCGCTCGAGTACTGGGAGAACAACGTCTACCCGGAGCTGATGGCGAACTGGTCGGAGTAAGTGTGCGTGTGGATGGGGTGTGAGTGGCACGGTCCCAAAACTCTTTTCGGACAGGAACTAGATGCCTCGGGACAGACAGTAGGGGACAGCAGGAACAGAAACCGGGCCAGAGAGAATTCAGCAAAAAAAAAACAGGCAAACAGAAGGAGAAGACAACCCAACACGCGGTCTTTAGTAAATAGTCTATTTTTTAATCTTCCTTATTTTTGACAACACGTACAAACACACAAACACACACATACACACGAATAGAAGACACACAGCTCGCAGACACACACACACGTACATGAATTACACCCAAACACACACATGCATACACACACAGGCAATAGCATTTTAAGGACAATAAATGTAAGACTTTCAATTCTATTGAACATAGCACGGCTGTACGGGGGTACGGGTTAACTTAGAAACAGGTTCGCTCCATTCGCTCCGGTTTGCCTAGTGAACCCGATTTCCATAGTCCACCGGTGGAAATAGTCGTTGGTTCTGGAAGGGAAAAGAAAAACCCACAAAAACGCGTTAATGCGGTATTGTAGAAGCTAAAATTGTAACCACAAAATCACTTACCAATCGTGCGACCTGTGATTTTAGCACCGAAACTGCATCCATCGTGTACTGGACCTTTTTGGTCAGCTCCTGGCGGTCGTCGCGGGAAGCCATTAGCTGTAAGAAGAAAACCAAAAAGAACCCCGAGTCGTAAGAGTCTGCCAATTTCACCCGGCAACCGATAATTACCTGCTCCAGCTTCCTTAACCGAATGTCAAGACTGTCGTAATCGACGTCGAGATCGTTTTCCATGTCACGCGCCTCCGTGGCAAGGTCGTTCGTTTCATCTGAAACAAAAAAAAAGGGAAAACCGGTCACTCAGTGTACCGTTCTTCTCTTCCATCGCTCCCGGTGTATCCTGCCGTGAGCTTACCGATCTTTTTGCACGTTTGACGATCGCTCTGCAGCATGAAACCGTCCCGGCACGTGCAGTAGTACGAGCCTTCCGTGTTGTAGCAGGTCTGGTCGCACGGTTTGTGCTCCTTGCACTCGTTCACGTCCAGCTCGCAGTACTTGCCGGTGAAGCCGGCCGGACAGGTGCACCGGTCCGGTGCGGTACAGCGGCCACCATTCCGGCACGGCGTTTGACAAATGGCTGTAATGGTAGCATCAGTTGAGAACCAGACTCGATTGTGAAGGAAGTCTCATCACACTTACGCTTAAAACATCCATCGGCGACGGTGGTGGTTGTTTCCCAGCCCCGGCAGCATACCTCCCGCGTGGCCACTGGCGCCGAGTACGTACTAATGGGAATGGGGGAAAAAAGGGCAGCACAGTTATCACATCCACGTGCGGGTTCGTTAGACTGTTCCCATTCCCTCCCCCGCTTCTTTACTCACCGAAGTCCATAACAGTTGGCGGGATCCCGGCAGGGCGCTCCCTGGTACGTCTTTATCACCGACTTGCGATACACATGCACGGTGCACACGTTTTTGCCACTGCAAAGAAAAAAAATACGGGTGTAAACAAAACCATGAGCACGGGCATAAGCAAAAGCGAACGATCCTAGGCGCTAAGCGGACGGCCACGCCAAACGGCACGTATTACTTGGATGAACGGTGGCAAAAGGGGTTCTCGGGAAACAAACACTACACCGAGAGAAAGAAAGATTGGGTGGGAAAAAGTGCGTCGCTGAACGACGAAGTAAGTGAATGGAACAACGGGGTAGGACCGTGTGTGTGTGCGGCGTGGTTGGAGTAAAACTGCACTTCCCGGTTTACGGTTAATCACTCTTCAAGGCCATCGAATCGGCTGGTGTGTCAGACGGAATGGTGTGGTTTTCTAATGGTTTTCTCGCGCGCCCCACCATTAAGCGGTCGGCAGGAGGGGCTGTGTGTCGTTATGTGAATGCATTCGCATGGGAACGACGCTTTTGCGTTTTGTTTGCGACTCTAATTGAGAGCTGCCATGTCATATGCGTGGCATTTTGCAATCATCTTGCATACACGCTGGACGCAATTAAGATACGCAGTCTGTTGCAGTGCCGGAGGAGAGTCGCTCTTGTGAGTGTGTGGGATAGTTTGAACTTTGTATGATCGATACATGGAAATGAATTTTAGTGTTTTGTCCTTTGTTTTTAAGGTACTTTCTTGAGTATCGAATCGTTTGAAAACTTTTAGAATATCACAAATTGGTGAATTGCCCAGAAAGGATATGGATACAGTATCTCCAACCAATTGCTGCATAATGCGTTGGAGACTTTAGTATCAATTAGGGAAATTAGTCATCGACGGAACCCTGATTATTTCATTATTATTATTTATCAGGCGCTACAACCGATTGTGGTCTTGGCCTGCCTCAGGAGTGTCCGAAACCGCTCACGGTCTCGCGCCTTCGTCTGCCAGTCCGTTATCCTGGCCTTAATGGCGGACGCCTCCACGCCATCTTGCCACCTCAGTTTGGGCCTACCACGCCTCCTCTGTCCTTTGTAGTCGGCCTAAAAAGACTTTACGGGCTGAGTCGTCCGTTTCCATGCGTACAACATGGCCAGCCCACCGGAGCCTTGCGAGCTTGATACGCTGTACGACAGTGAGGTCGCCGTACATCTCGTATAGCTCGTCATTATAACGGCTCCTCCATTGTCCTTCCACACATACGGGGCCAAGAATCCTTATGAGCATCTTGCTCTCGAACGCAGCTAAGAGGGTTTCGTCAGATTTGAACAGTGTCCATGTCTCAGAGGCGTATGTGAGTACCGGTACTATATAGGTACTATATAGTCCCAGCTTCGTCCGTCGCGACTCATCTACCATGCTTTTGTCGTTGCTGACCTTTAACCCAAGATAGGTGAATTGTGGGACGACTTCAAAAGTGCGTTCACTTATCTGACAGAACCCTGACAATGGGAAATTCCACTCCCAGAAAAGGCAAAAGTGCCAGAATTCAATTAGTCCATAGTCATCTCGTCCATGAAATAGCATCCCACATAGCGACTTTTTGGACGAGATTAAGCCATATCCAAGCAATGATTCGTTAAGACTTCGTAGAGCTCTGGATGAATACAGAAGACTCATACTGAATTTTAAAGAATCCAGGCGACTCAGGACAATTTCGGTTAACTTGGGACGATTTCGTACAACTCCGAACAACTTGGAACAACTCTAGACAACTTGGAACATCTCTGGGCCACTCCGGATACCACCGGAAGATTACGAACGACTCAAGTCTGTTGTCGAATCTAGTGTCTAGTCTTAAGTCGAATATAAGTCTGATGGGGTCTGGATTCAATCTAAATGCAGTTACGGAGGCAGTTTTTGTGTTGGAAACTAAAATTCCGGTTCCCATCTTAGTCGAACCCACCCAGAGTTATTCGGACTCAAACGAACTAATCCGAAGTCTTCCAAATTCTTTGAGAGACACCTGGATTCATCCGAATTCAAGATCTTCAAGTATCAAGACTTTCCTGTAAAACAACTATCCGAAAGTGTGTCAAGTCATTCCTTACGAATCTTGATCCTGGATCATGCTGCTGAATGAATCTAGCACTCTCTAACGGTAGGAACTGCCTGCTGATCTTCACCGGAAATCGTGAGAGAAATTGAAGATCAAGCAGTATTAAGGACGGAATTAATTGAAACACGTGATGAATTCAGAGTGAATGTTCGACACAAGAAGAAGATTACCAGCGATATGCCGTGCCGTGTGATATCATTGTAGATCGTGTAGATTGTAATGATAGGATGCTTAGAAATGTTTGAATTGCAAATCATCAATTTATAATCCTGGTTCAATGAAAAACCTTATGATCCCTTAGGCACTGCAACGATCAAATTACTACCTTTATATATGCCTGAAAGATTTTAACGTATTTGTTCCCCCCTATATCGAACACCTCTAGGCCACTGATTGACCACGATCAACCGATCGTTACCCTTTAATCCCTCAACATCCTACCCCCACTGCTCCCTCGTCATGCAGTATTTCGAACGTGATCCGGTGGTACGGTGCTAAAATTGGTTTGCTAATTTTAGGAAATAAATAATTCCCACTTCGGCTTCGTGTTCCCTCCTGGTGCTTCTCCCTAGTGGTGTCGTCTGTGCGCCCTCTTCGCCCGAGCGGATCGCACGATTAAACGGTTACTTCCTGCGGATCGTCTATAAGATGTGTCAATACACATTTACCGGCGATCACACACAGTCTTTTCCTTCCCCTCGACTCGGGTGACAACCCTCAGCCGCACGATCGTGGGGGGGATGAGATGGTGATCACGCTTCTCTCGTTTTCCGACGCTTCCAATCTATAGTACAAATCTCGCTAGCGAAGAAAATCGTTTGCTCTCTGCTCTTGGCTTCTCAAATCTCGACTCGAGCTCGAGTGAGATTCTAATCTACCAATCATCTGATAAAGAGGCCCCGAAGCTCGATCTATACCACCACCTGTGACGCGCAGAGAGACAGAGCACTCCCGGGGAGTGAGAACCAACTCTACACAGCTCATTTCACCCAAACGGGAGAGGTGTTCGCGGCCCTTTCCTTCCGCGAGTGTGACAGTTTCTCTGCTCATCTCACACACGATTAAGACACTTTTCCGCAAAATTAACAGCGCCTCACCGCCACCGCCCCCTGTCGGCATCAATGATCGTCCCACGAGCGCACACGGGGGGGGGGGGGGGCGTAGTGACACTCTTTCTCTCGCGGTACCGTTCGCGAGGACAGTGATCTCACAAACTTCCCAAGGATGAGACAGCTCTAGCTGCCAGAAGCAAGGAAGCGGACGATCGTGTGTGCTACCGTGTTAGTTTTACCAAAATTGCCAATTAAACCGGGCGGGTGCGCGTGTGATTCTGTAAGTGATTCGTTGTTAGGCAGGCTTTATCGAAATTTGCCATTGGCTCCAGCTAGTGCCAATGGAAACGAGCTGATGTGAATAATTTTCCAAGTGCCGAAAAGCGTTTCCTGCCGCGCGTTGGTGCGTGTTTTGCCGCTGCGATTGCGGCCCAATTTTCCGCCCGCCTGCTTCCGTAATTAAATTCGTCAAGTTGTGCAGAGTGGCGGTGTGTGACGCGCGTTTGCGTGGCGAAATGTTGGTGTTTATTTTTATGCAAATATACGCGCTGATCGTGATCATAATCGAGAAAGTGTCGGCGAAGCGCCACACGCTGCCAAAGTGTGTGTCGGCGTGGGAAAATTCTGCGTGTAAAGTGTGTGTGGCAAATTGTTTTGCAGTGTTTGATCAGTGTGTGTGTGTGTTTTTTTTTTTCGTTTGTTTCTATACATCGATTCGGTGCATGTTAGCGCGGTGTATGTTTTAATGTTTGTGTCACTGTTTAAATTCTTTCTAGTTCCGATGATCTGTACATATTGTATGCAAAAACGCACATAAAACAGGAGACAAAATCGTTTGATTTAAAAGCAAGAACTGAAGTCTCCCTGTGCACTGTGCCCCAATCTCTTTCCCAGCTACCCTTCCCCGAAGCCGATCGGTATGTTCTGTTGCGCGTGTTTATTAATAAATACGATTGCAATACGATCATCGGTGTGGGCCGTCCCGCACAACTGATATTTGCCAGATTGGCTAGGAGTGTTTGAAAAGGGGGTTTCTTTCCGCCTTGATTTTTGTTGATGCATCTGTCTGCCGATCATCGGTTTGCCGGTGTCCCCGAATGACAGACAATAAATATGCATCGGTTTTGCCTGCGACAGCCATTCGCCGACGACGGAATTGTGCCTCCCCGGTGCAGCGTTTGAAGTTCAGCTTGCCGCAAATGTGAGTTGCGTGACAATTGGCATCGTGCATCGGGCCAGGGAAGAACGAACACGAGAAAAAAAGAAGCAACGGATAAAGAAGCAGGCTGCCCTATTGGTGGACTGCTTACGGTGGGATAGAGTTTACGGTGAGTAAAGAAAGGGTTTTGTCTAAAGTTTAATGGTGCAATTCAAGAAGGTAGATGATGTGTGGAGACCTTTCGCGTTGGATTAGTGGTTTTGTTCTGTTTGGATAAAAATAATCGACAAAGGGCACGGAATTAGAATTAGACGCCTTTTTATATCACTCATAGAACAAATATATCGAGTAAGATCAAGTTGACATTCCACTCCAAACACTAAAGATCTTGTTCCGGTTGTAGTGATGTGTAATCCACTCCAAAACCAACTCTGAAAAACTAAATTTGACTCAAAATCAAAACTAATTTCATTGCTGAAATTGGGTCTAGTTATTGTGTCCAGAAGAATGTCGACGACTCTTAATGACTCTGGACGATTTTGGAGGGCTTCAGACAACTTTGGAGAATTTCAGACTTCGGAGTACTTTAGACGACTCAAGACGACTCAGCAGGTTTTAAGAATACTCCGAAGAGTTCCGGAATCTGGACGAATATGGACGACTACAAACGACTGCGGCTTGAATATGGATTTACCAGAGGACTCTGGATGATTTTGGATAACTCCGGACACTTCCAGATGACTCCAGAAGAATCACAACGAATAAATCTGAACTAGTTTGTTTGATTTTGGATCCAAAGGGCTTGATTGAAATTATTTTAAGGCGTAAGAAGACACTATAACGATTTTGGGTAGATTAGCCTGCATTTCAAATAGCGCTACGATTACTATACAGAGTCATCTGGAGGCATTTAGACCCTTCCTGACTGAATCGAAGTCGTCCTTTTTCATTCGAATTTTGGACATCTGACATTGTTTGGCAACTTCCGTTAGCTATTACCAGAGTCAATTCGACTCCTGCTTGCATCCAAATTTATCTGGAGTCAACTGGAGTCATCAGTTGGAAATCATCCGAAGTCCTTTTGGAGTGATTCGATGTCGTCCAGCTAGCCAAAGCCAGATAAATTCCGACTACTACTAGCACCGGAACCGGAACTATCCGACTTCGGCAAAATTTCAAATTAACTCCTCACTATTGTTAACGTACCAAGGTATTCAGCCTTATGTATTCCAAGGTGACTAAGAGTATCTTTCTCTATCAATAATGTTGACTGGATTCTAATGATCAACAAGACCTCGCATTACAGGGTTTCCCACGATTTATTGGTCAGTTCCCATGATTTATTGGTGCGTTCCCACGATTTTTTGGTCGTATCCTATAGATTTTTGGTTCGTTCCCATATTTTATTGGTATTTTCCAATTGGATATCAATACAATTGGACCAACAAATTCTGGGAAACGACCAAAAAATCGTGGGAACGCACCAAAAAAATATGGGAACCCACCAAAAATTGATGGGAACCAACCAATAAATCGTGGGAAACCCTGTATTTAAACTTTTTATTATATAAAACTCATTAAACCATCTTCGCCCATCATGTGCTGTGCTATCAGAGCTCCGAACTGACAGCTTCATAACGTCTGAAGTAATTCTATGGACCATCTTTCCCAGGAAGATCTTCATTTATTACCACTGATGTTGTTTTCCCAGTTCCCATTCCCACCTTAATTCCCATCTCTGTCCACCTCGCCTCTTATGCCTTGTACGTATTAGACGTTTTTTTAACAAGCACGATCTTCTTTATCGACCTTCAATCCTTCGGTCACGTCCAAAACAAGCAACAGTTCCACCAATAAACCCATTTTAATAACGTCAATTTACAATCTTAAGTGCATTCTATGGAAGCAATCAACGCGTTAATACGAACCCTCGTCCAATTTTTCGCATGCCAAACAGCCGTGCGGGACGAATCACCTTACTTTCCATAAACACATCGTGGACACATGTGGGGGGGCATAGAAAACTTAATTAAGCCGTTACCACCGAAGCCGAGCGGCTGCATGCCGTGCATTCAAATTCTTCCCTCTACATTGCCCTTCGACACGGCACGAAGTGCATAAAAATTACATCGGGCATTAGTTACCGCTGCGGCTCCGAATCACTGGCGATGCGTCCTTGTTGCATCGAAACGCGCCAATAAATCATTCCCTTGACTGCTGCTGGTACCTGCTGCCAGTGCGTTCAGTGTGGACGGCATACGCGTTGATGATTCGCAACTGCAAACGATCAATCAAGGCCATCATTGGTGTCGATTAGTGGGAGCGGGAAGCGACACTCGACTCACATCTGCGCAACTGCCCTCACGCTTGGCGTTGCAGTTGGTTTTGGCTGGAAGAAACTGGGCGATTATTTTAAGAAGCTCGACCACCCCTTTCTACCGTGAGCAGGAGCATTAAGCTGTTGACTCTATTAATCAGACTCAGAAGGTTTTGCATGGGGAACTGGAGCTACAATGGAGCTGGTCTCGGGGCTAATAAACGGTAACAGCAAACAAAAAATGCCACAAACACATCCAGGCCATCGTAAGACGTCGCAAATATGCACACATGATGAGCGAATCGGTGTGATGATAACACAACACACACACACGAAATGTATGCAAATGGGTTGGGGTAGCCTTACTTTACGGCGGTAGCCGGTTGTGGATAGATACAGCTATAAACCAAACACACTTTGCGTCATCTCTTCCATCTTAACACACTCCGGATGAGTCGTTTCGTCTCATTTCTCGGTTTACTGTCGCATAAATATGATGAAGTGGTATGTCCATAAATGGGTGCAAAGTTATTGCACCTCATAACGTCGAGCACCTCCCGTGTTCTTCACCTCCCAGTGGGGCAGCATTACACTGCGATAAAGTGGTGATTTATCCGTTCGGTTTTTTTCGGGCAGAGCGATGTTTGTTTGTAGCAATTTTTCATACATTTTAACCCATTCCACACCTCGGGACGATCAGGAATCAGGAAGTTAGCGTATAGAAATTATTCATCTAGCTGTCGGAAGAGATACATTTGGGGAGCTTGATGCTACAAAGCTACTACATAGCTCTCCCAGGTGTGAATTGGGCGCTTTTTCTGAGACGCGTGATTAATAGCCCGTTTTACACCCCATCAATGAGCAACTGTGCAGGAAGAATTTGAAGCTCTTGTACAAAAATCATGTTTTTCACACCAATATAGAGTTACATTGTTATTCAAATGGTTTTCCTTCTTCGATTCACACGACAACTGCACAAAGATTGCCAGGCCAACTTGTTTTGGACATCAAATACATTGCAAGTCCATGACTAATTGTTTGGCCCGATTGAGTCAATCTTCAAGGACGAGCAAGGCATTGATTTATGTTTCTTGCTTAGAATTTATGGGCAATAAATTCATCCCAAAGGTATTTCAATGTTTACGTCTCTTGCTTAGGCTCAGGTAGACTTTTGGCCCTTCGAACCGGATGCAGTGTAACTAAGGGTAGTAGATAACCTGCAGGGAAAATTGGACAATCTTTATGTTTCATTGTATAATTGCATAACTTTATAATCTGTCATTAAAAATTAATTAGGAAGGACGATTTACAAATTTTGTCGTAAAAATGTGGTTTCTAACTGTTCGAAAATAATCTTTTTTGTAAATTGTAATTGTGGAAGTTTTAAAAGGTTATATTTTTAAAGATGTGGTATTTTTAAAACGATTGGTCTTTGATGCATTTTCTTAACAATCCAACAAAAAATATACAAATGTTTCGATCAGATTATACCTATTGTAACGCGTAAATGATATTGTTGGATGATATATAGAGCAATGCAAGAATGTAACAGATAATTCATAGATCAACAGCATAAACCTAGAATAATGTAACAGTAATTCTGTGTTTAGTGATTACTTTGAAATAGTATGGATAAAACTGTTAAACATGCCCATGCATCCTCAAATTCTCAGCTTTGATTAAGATTAGGATTTATAGAATTCAACGTTATTACGGATTCGGTTATATTTTTTAATTTGTTTTACGATATTTAATATTTAAGATATTTAAGATAAAAAAATGATAGGAAGCTAACACATTGAATGAAATCGATGTTATATCGCTGACTTCAAATTGCTATTTAATCACTATATCATGTAACAACCAAAATTTTGTAAAAAAAGGCAATAGTTATCACAAGCAACTTAATGTATCAAAAACGATATATGCAGATCTTTTTAATTTGTAATTTACTAGAGTTTATAAAATAATCGAAAATTAAGAAGAACATCAATATTTATTACTATTTATATTTATTACATTAAATATTAATTTATTAATATTTTTACGAATTTCTCTATTGGGTTTCATTAGCGCCATAGGTTCCCGCAATTAAAGGGATGATGTCAATAACCTTCAACTTTTCTAATGGTATTGTAATAACCTTAATATTGTAATAATCTAAAATTGTAATATTACTGCCCCAAATCTCAGCTCACAATTGCATCTGCAATATCTTTACACTCTACAAGCGTTTTCACATTTCCTACTACACAAAACGCCCTCCTTTCCGCTGCACTCCAAGGGCCATGCACGTTCGTTGCTCGCTTTTGTAAGAACATACGAAACACATGTTCACAGGCGTATAGTGCCCTTCGGTCTCCTATCGTCACCCGTCTGCCTAGACTAGCCATCCGGGGTCTGCGGGGTGCGCTGTGGTGTTGGTCCCCCCCCTCCCCAAAGTTATTAATAGTCGGACGCGTGCGAAAGTGTCGGCCGCAAGTTTTATTTTTCCTCTTCCCCGTTCTCTCCCCTTCAATGGCCGACCTCGCAGCTAAAAGGCCATGCAAAAAGTGCAAGCAAAGGTGGCCAAAAGAAAGCAAACCCATCCCTCACCTCCCCGCATTCTAAGGTGTCGGTGATCGGTGCGATCGTATTTGTGCGATTGGGCTGTGTTTTCTTCTAGTTCTTCTTTCGTGCTTCGCGCGGAAGTTGCGTCTGGGGTTGAGTGCTGAGATTATGAGTCATTGCCGGAGGGTATGACGATGGCAAGCAAGCAACGTTGTGTGCCGCCAGGGGGTTGGGCCAGGATGTGAATTTTGTTCGAATGCAATCCGAACCAGGCTGATGGCAGAGTAAGAGAGAGAGAAGGATCGAGGGTGGGGAAAAGGGGTTGGATTGTGCCATTATAATATTACACGGTTCGTTAGACGATTACGCGAGCAAAGCGCGAGCGGTTAAAAAGGGCAAACGAGGGTAAGCGTAAAAAGCAGCAACACGAAATGAGGATAAAAACATAAATCTGTTGTTTTTCTTTTTTTGGTATTAAAATTTACTAGAATAGAACTGGGTACGCTCGAAACACACACACACACATCGCGTCATAAACACTCTAAACCTTGTCCGATGAATTACTGCCATTAACGCTGCACAACACACTTTGCACAAACACGCATTGCATTAACACATTGCAGCGTGGTGTGATAATAACGAGAAGCATACTCGAGAGGGAAGCGAAAAAAAAACCCTCCATGGAGGAACGTGCTGATCCATCCATATGGAGAAGTCATATTACACCGCTCATCCACCCAAATCGCCATTGTCCGATGACGGGTACAGCAATGACTTATTGACTCATGTGCAACGGCATCGGTAGGAAAGTTTTCACAGAAGCCATGGCCCGAAGTCACGATCACTGGTTCTACGCACTGGTTTTCCGCTCCGCTATGACTTATTACCTTCCATTATTCATTAATCCGGCACGGCAATTGTCATTAGATCGGTCTTTAATGGGCTCGGGCGGCATTGCAACGATGGGAATGGTTTGCTTGGAGGGTTTGATTGATGGGCGCTGGTAGAACGGTTTTATCGCTTGTAAGGGCGTAGGAATTCCCTGCGTAAGATAACATGGGAGTGATTTCGAGATTTATTTGTTAATGCGCTGGCCTCATGTGGATTTTCCATCCGTTGGATGTGTTTGATACCGGAAAGGGCAGGGAAATTGGTTGTTATATCGTCGCTTACCCAATACTATTCAGCATATTTAACTGTTAAACTGTATAAAATGTGTTGAATATTTCATTTTTACAAGGATTTATCATTCAAACTACTGTTCATTTTTAATTTAGCACGAGATTTATTACCTAAAATCCCCAAAAGGGACAATCTCTTACATTCCAAAAAGCTGTACTAAAATGTACTAAAAACTTGGAGATCAATCCCATTTGTTTAAACATAAATTGCTAACAAAATGCCTGACACAAAACATCTCCAACGCCAAAGTCAGCACCTGCTGAGCACTCCACGTGCACGCTGACGATTGACAGAGTGTCCTGTAACAAGATCACATAAAAAACCATGGCCCCGTAAACACAAAAGTGTCACACTTTGACAACACTCATAGCCATTGTATCTTTATTTGCCCGCTGGCATTTGTTTTTTTGTGGCCCCATCAACATCAAAATAAACGATCTCGTATTGAGAGATTTACTCCCGACGCGAAACAAGGTGTCAAAGCGACCATCGATCAGATTGCGGCTCGCGGCTCGTAACAATTCGCACGCAGAAAACGGCTCCCAAAAATGCATTTGCATACAAATGGGGCACGCATAACGAAGCCGCCGACCCAATACCACATGAATGGGTGTGCCGGCAAGGAAAAGACAGTAACAAAAAAAAAAACATTTGCCATTTTCATGTCGGACGATGAATGCATTTCTCACACACTGTGGTACAGGAAACAAGGCAATTTAGATCTCTATCGGATTGTAAAATAAATAAAGCAGCCGAGCGAGCAGCTGAGGAAAGGTTGTGCCAAACAGAACGATCATTGTTTTGTTGGAGTTGACTGTTTTCGGGTTTTAAGCATCCTTTAACCTCCAATGGTTGCTCAAACCAAACCAAATCAGACGAGTGGTGTGTGTCGGTGTTGGTTGTGGTTTTAATTATAAATCTGAAGCTACAGCAAAAACAGCCCACCCCAATCCGACACTAAATCTTCACCTCACGCATCTTCTTCGCGCTAGCATCGCAGTCTTGTTTTTAAGAATCATACCGCGATGGTTTTATTTTTGCATCCATCCGTAACGATCGGTGCAGAAGGATTGCATTCCAGCGCCCAAAGAGGTTTGGCGCTTATGCAGCAGGCAAGCAAGACAATAATAATGAGAGGAAAAGACAGAAAACGCAGACCCTCCAGCAGCGTGGTAAGGCTGAAGCCGTTTGCTCCAGCCAACCAGTCACCGCAGGCTGCATTAATCTTCTCCGACTTGCGTGCTCATCCTGCTGTGGAGGTCGTGGGCAGCAAAGCTGTCGCCTCCTTATAGACCCTGTTATATTCTTCAACGTTTTGAGTCAGATTGAAGGCAGTGCCTTTATCCTTGACGGGTACGGGGGAATAAGTAAAATTAATACGACGCAGACGGTAAACGATCATGTCAGACTGTCTGACGGGTTCTGGCGGTGTGAGGCTCAGGAGTTGAATAGGCGTAGGTAGACCGGGTCGGTACTGGAAGGATGCCATCACGCGATTTACAGCCAGCCGGAAGGAAGCAATTTGTTGTGACTGTTTATTTGTTGTAAATTGAATGGCATGTAGCAGCCATGAAGCATACAGTTGTGCCAGTTTGATGGCTTGTTAGTGTCACTGTGTACTAAAACGAACTTTTCGAAGAATAATTCCTTTTCAGTAGCTGATAATACATATTTACATTTCATTTTCCATCGAATTCCAGCATGTTCTAGACTCTTATCTATACTGGACATTCTCATGCAGCACAAATTAATTAGACTATTTAACGCGATCTTCAAAGCTAATATTTAAATATCGTGAAGAGGGTCTTAAAGTAATTGAAATAAAATATTCAAATTGCATGTTTTGATCAATTACAGCAAGCTCTAAGATCTTATCTATATTGGAGAAGTCTAACCCCATTAATAAGTCAAATGGTCTAACACAAATGATGATGTTTAGATCAGATCCGTAAGACCCCTAATACGACCTAACAAGGTCATAAGCGTTATAATGCACAATAAGTAAATGATCCTACATATGCAATAGTAATTTTCAATTAATTCCAAGAAGTTCTAGGTTCTTATCTCTTATTCGTGAGCAATCCAAAACCATGAACCTGTCAAATTATCTAAAACAGATCTTCAAGATTGTCATTTTGATCACATCTAAAAGATCTCTAAACTGTTCTAAGAAGGTCTTAAATCATTTAAAACTGCACAGTACGTATTTGATCGAAATAAATATTCCGACTTTCAACATATCTCAGAGAGTTTTAAGCTCATATCTACGCTGGACATTTTTGAGTAGTCCAAAGTCATTATTTAGCCAGATGGTTCAAAACAGGTCCTCGAAATGGATGTTTAAATCATACCTGTAAGATCTCTTATCTGATGTAAGAAGGCGTAAGAATACGTTTAACATGCACAAAAAGTAATTTTTGAATTTTAAAATTTTAATTTTTAAATGATTCCAGGAATTCCTAAGCTCTTGTTGTCTCGGAGCTCTCGGATGTTCAAAGTACATCCACCACTCCACCAACAGCACCTACCTCCAAGTATGCTCAAAGTACTTCCACCACTCCACCAACAACACCTACCTCGTACTGTTGTTGTGGCGCGCACTTCCAACAGTCCCACTGCGTGTCAGCATACGGGTGACCGGACGTGCCGCTGGCACACCACCATTCCCGGATGTCCTGCGCCATCCAGACGCTCCCGGCGGCGATGACGGCTGCGAATGGGCAGGATGGGCCTGACCGCGGTGATGGCGCCGATGCTGCGGTGGCGTCTCGCGATGATGGTGTTGCGGCTGGGTCCCGTGATGGTTCCCCCAGTGCTGCTGTCCAGTAGTGCCCGGGTACTGGTACGGTGGCCGATAATCGCTCCCTCCATTACCCACGCTCCCGGGGCCACTTATTAGCGCGTAGTTTAAGGACGTCTGGTTCCGACTCCTGCTCGGCTCGGCCGTTCGGTGCCTGTGGTGATGCTGGTGATGCTGCTGATTTCTCAGTTGCTGGTGCTGCTGGGCAGGGTAATCATTGGCCGCAGCCTGTGCCCGCGAGAAACTTTCGACAGCGAGCAGTAGCAGCGTGCCAACAAGCACCAGATGGTGCGCCAATTTCCGACCCATCGTTTGTGTCCACTGTTATTATGTACCAGCGCTACTGCTGCCCACTACCTGCACACACACCTTTCGCTTTTTCGCGCTCTCTTTGTCGTTCAAACTGCTCCAAGAAACACGTAAGCACGGCACGGGGATTACGAGATCAGCACGCAGATGTAGCGAACGGACCAACGGATAAAAGGGCACAATTATCTCGCACTCAATTAGAGCCCTACCGAGCGTCGTTAGCCGTTTCTGGGGAAGGCTCTTCTTAATAGGACCTTTTGTGAACTTTGTTGTTGGCTGCCTTTCAATGCCTCTTTCGCGGTTTTGCAAACAGACACAAAGACCGTATTCGATCCACCAAGAACACACACAGTACGATCACTACCGGTGCTTTCCAGCTTTCTTCCGAGGACGGGCGAAAGCACGCAAACACTCGCACTCTATCCCAAAACGATTAAATGCAAATTTGCAACTTCTAACCGGCGAGATCAAACCGAGGGTGACAAACAAAACAAACAAACACTTTTCTTCGACCACTTCTTTCGCGTTTGCGGTCGTCGATCGAGCGAACAAGGCGCGCACGCGGTCGACGATCGTGCGCTTCCTGCTTGCACGAAGGGGGCCCTGTGCTGATCGTGTACAACCACTGCCGTACAATACACGCAGCACCGGCCTGCACAATGCTCTCGGATGGACTAAACCGTCTCGTGTGCGCGCACGCTCGTTCTTGCCATCGGAGAGTGTTGGTTTGCGCTGCCCGATTCTTCCTGCTTGGTTGTGTCTCTTTCACGCCGCGGGCTTTCAATCCCCCCCTTTTAAGGGTGACTTTTTCACTCTATCACAGTCGCACACACGTGCACGCCTGGAATCCTTTGTGATTTGCGAGGGGGTTGGGGATTTGCGCCCTGCGTCTCTGGCACAGCTAGAACGATCGACGCCGTCGCCTCAGATGGGTTTTGTTTTTCTTCTTTTGGAGTGCTTTTTGCTCTCTGTCGCTCTCTCTCTCTTTCGACCGCTCTCTGGAAATGGCGATGGTGGGGTAGGAGCCTTGCAACCTCACTATGGGAGTTTCGGTTTGATAGCTTGAGAAACAAAGGCAAAATATTTCACAACCTACGTGCTGCAATTTGTTAAACATTCCTATTGAGTTCTTCTTCAAACTCTCATAGGAATCCTATTGGGATGTTAAGAATTTGATTTAATTCTATTCGAGCAGATCGCTATTGAATTTAAAAGACTCTAAATCAACTGTTTTTGAATAAAACTTTATGTTGCACTATTTTCGGTTGTCAAACAACACATAAGCCTTTACTAAGATTTTCCTTTGACCATTCTTAGCATCATCTTGTCCTATTTTCATACCGAGTCAGACGAAGCACAGCATCAGCTCCGAAAAGTGCCACCTTCGCAATGCATCTTTGCCGCAGTCTACATCGGCTACAAAGTGTTCCGCCGTGCCGCGACCCACAGCCGGCACATTGCAGTGCAGGGGAAGGTCTTTGGTTTAGAATTACCCGATCGTGTACATGTGCCGGACAACTTCTGGGGAAAGAATCGCCCGAGCAGGAAGAAAACGCACGTAAACGTCGATCGTGCGGGCGATGGCATGAATGGCATGGCAAGGCAGAATCGTCCACAGGCACAGCACGGACCTCTCTCACACCCTTCCCTCCCACTCCCACATAACCTTTTGCAGCGTTTGAACTTTACTTTGCAACAACTTTATATGCAACGCTCCGACGTGCTCCGATGCTATTCTGCGGGAGTTGTGTTTGCATATCTTTCTCTTTTTACCCCAACTTTTGCTGCTACTCATCCCCTCTCTGAAATCGCTCTGTTTATTCATCTGAGATTGTTGACCACTTATCTTATCATGGTTAAGACACTGTGGAAGAATTGTAAAAAGAAGGAGAGAAGGAGCCAGTGTTTGCCGTTTGTTCGCGGATTAGCGGCGACTGCTCCCGCGACCATGGAGCGTTTGGTTGTTGAGGATTTAGAAGAGCCACTGGCATACATTTTATGAAGAGACAGGGAGAGAGAGAGAGAGGGAACAGCAGCAACAAATTCAAAGCGCCAGCCAGCGCGCCGACCTACCCAATTAAACACCACCACCGTCTGGGAACAATCTGAACCAATTAAACTATTTATTTATGACTGTTGATGGGGAGGGGGGATTGTTTCTTATCGGTTTATTTGTCGCCCTCTTAGCTGGGGCCTTTGTCTTTGTATGTTGCGAGTTTTGAAGGACTTTTATTGCTCCAGAAACTCATCAATAGAAAATCAATTCTATATCGCCAATCTAATCCGAGTTTACCTTCCGACCAGGCCCTCTTTGGGCTCTGGTTTGCCGGAAATTGGCTAACCTGTTCGCCCTGTAGCACACCCCCAAACTGAACTTACTTCCCTTAGCCGGACCTCACTGGAGGTTACATCAACACCTCAACTTAACGTATACGCATGTAACGCTCTCTCTCTCTCACTCCGAACGCCAATTAAAGCTTGACTCATCCTTGCCGCAATGCTCAATGCGGAGTTCAGGTCGGGTCTTTTTTTTTGCTCTCCTTCTACATTTGCGTAAACCAGCGGTCTTTGCTCTACAAATATGGATGTTTGTTTTTTGCCCCTTATTTTCCACCATTCCAATGCCGCCGGTTGGTTTGGGGCAGCCTTTATCCCACCATCTCTACGGTTAGATTTGTGTTAATGTGGCCTGTTTTTTGTTGCTGTCATTGTGCACCACACTTCCACGCGGACGGACGGTATTCTAGGTCGCTAGATCATGTCTATGATCACGTATTGGGTTGGGTTAGCAGAATTAGAGAACACGCGAACAGAACAGAAGTGGAATTGGGAGCAAGATCAACTGCGTCTGCCAAAGGCGAGTGTGTTTGAGAGGTTTTTTTTATATTCTGGAAACGGTGATGTCGTTTCGTTTTGCCTATTCAGGCCGTTTTGATCGTATGTGGCGTTGTTCTCTCCCTTCCTCTCTCTAGATCACATCAACTCACATCCTTCAGTGGTTTCGCGATATCACGTAGTTCCTGTTTACGGTTTAGGGTACAAGTGACTTCCGCTCAGCCTTATTGTGAAGTGTTTGACCAAAAGCAATTCAAGGCGAAGAACGCAATCGATATCATGTATGGATATCATCTTCAGAGCGTTTATCCATTCTGCCTTATGTTGTGTTGATTCGTTTTGTTTGTTTCTTTTTCTATTTGGCGTAACGTCCTACGCGAACATGCCGGCCTATACAGGCTATCGAGACTAAATTAATTACCACGCAAGCCGGATAGTCAATCCTTGCTACGAGGGGACGGTTCATTCTAGGCTTGAACCCATGACGGGCATATTATTGAGTCGTTTGAGTTGACGACTGTACCACGAGACCGTCCCTTGTTTATTTGTTTATTGTTTTGTGTGTTTATTTGGTCTTATAATGTTTATATCATGAGTTCGTATTTCTTATTTTTTATGTTTACTCCTCTTCGTTGTTTATATCAGTGATTTAATATGGTTGTCTTATTTTCTTTTGTCATAAATTTGTGGGCGATCAAACTTCTTCTTCTTGCTTATATTTCAGTTAGAATGTTTGGGTTTTTATTATTAGTTTTAGTTTAGTTTCACTTTTTGATACTGTTACTGGGATGTGTTTACTGATGTGGATTTTTCATATCATGTATATAGTGTTATTTTTATCATTTTTTGGTACTTAAAGATCTTCTTTGTCTTTCTATTTTGGTTAGAATATCGTAGATATTTATAAGTTCTTGTTTTTTTGTATGCTATTACGTTTATTTGAAATTGTTTTTTATATACTGTACTAGGGTATTTCAAAACTGTTAACCAGTTTCTGTACTGGGGAATTCTGGGATTTGCAACTTTTATAATGTAATATATCTGTACTCAATACAGCATGATTTTAATCCAACCCCACCAAAAACCCCTCCTAACAGCTGTAGAAAACACGCTTCGTTTAAATACAGCTTCCTAGCCAAGGGTTGATCGGCGGTGTCTCCTGTGGCCCTTTCCAGTCCGATCTGTAAGATTTTATTGCACACAAACTGACAACCCCTATAACCCGGGCGAAGCTAACGGGGCATGCGCAAAGTTCCGGGCGAACGATCGCAGGGTTTCATATTGCAAATGCCTATTAGCAACACTAATGCCCACTGGCCGTGCGAGGGCTTCAGCCCTTCTTCCGGACCGTTTGAATAAACGATGACTTGCCCTAGAAGTGCTGGCGCACCGTTCGGAAGGGCACCCTAGAACGGTATCGTGTTGTGCGCTTTCTGTGCCCATAGAAATGGATTCAATTTCTCCTTGACACTCCCCCCCCCCCCCCTCTGTTTAGACTCATTTCCCATCCCGGGACGGGAAGGCAAAGCCCGCTGATGACCCCAGCAACGCACCGGATATTGACCTTTGCACGCGAAGCCACACGGGCAGCCGAGAGTTTCTGAGCGGGGCGGGAATCAGAATCCGGGAATCGTTTTAATCCCACCCGAAGCCCGAACCTGAAACAGCCGCACCAAGATCGTCGCGATCGTCATCGATACCGATTGAGCTGACTGCATACTCGGATGAACTGACCTCGGTTCAGCTCACGATCGAGTGTTTTTGGTGCCAGTGCGCACAAGGCGAAGGCACTGAGGCTGGGCCTTGCTCAACCACTTCCTGAGTCTGAGGCAAGCACTCACACGCGGGACAGTGTTTTTTTTTTGCTTTTTCGTTTTTGTTTCGTTTTTTTTTGCTTCTCCCGTACCATGCACTCGACGCCTTCCGATACGATCGTCGGTCACGCTATGCTGCGCGTCGACCAGATCGACGATACCTTCTTATGCTGCACGGGCGCAACCGTGACTCGCAAGCACAGAGTAAACAGCAGCAGCAGCAGCAGCAGCAGCAAAAAAAGAGCAAAGAAACCTGTTCTTGGCAAATCGAGTGTGGAGTGTGTTATCAAATCGTGCCCACCGCGCGGCTGCGGTGCGCAATCTTGCCCATAGATGGGCAAGACCGGGTCGACCGGAGAGCCTTTCCGCACTCAACCGGGGAAGGTACCGAAAAATTAGCGTGTTAGCGCGTGGCTTGCTGTCGGAACTACCTGTAGGATGACCTTCTGACTGATTGTTTGACGGCTGTTGTGGCTGCTGCTGCTGCTGCTACTGCTGGTGTCCTCCATTGTGGAGTGAATTGTTTGCATCATCATTTGTCCACTGTGTGTGAGCGTTCATTGACAGTGTTTGCGAAGGGGCGAAAGAAAAGCTTCACCAACAGTTGCATTTCCACACCTTCAAGTAAAAGTTAACATAACAACCACCCTGCCACACCTGTCGACTGTGTCTGGTCGTGCTTCTTCTTTTTATAACAAATCGCATTAAACTAGTAGCAGCAGCACAGTGTTCGCCTTTTTTATGTGCGACCGTTGCGAATGGACTGACGCGTCCAAGTATGAAACGAACCCCTTGTCAACGAGTGGTGGTGGGCACGAATTGTATGATACCGGCGCGCTGGACAGCCAGACACTGGCGCTTATGCAGCCCGCAAATCCAAACTGTCTGCAGGCTTGGGTGTAGCCATTTTTTCATGTTCTTTTTTTTTTTTGTTGCTAATTTTATCGTACTAGACGTTGATAAAGCACGCGGTAAAGCCTCCCTCCTGATCGTAGGGTTTTATTTATTTGTTTACAGTTTAAGACGGCTGGCGCTTGGCGTTATGATTGGGCTGACTGCTGCCGGGTAGCCAGACCTTGGCGTCTGTCTGGTGCATCTGGAATGGCACAGGAAGAGGTAAACAAATCCGGGGGCACTGGGAAAAGAACTTGTTTTGTGTTGGTAAACATGAATGCGTTGCGCAAAGGAAATGATCAAAGTTCAAGCAAGGCAAATTGTAGCAAAAAGCCTCGTATGAACGAAGCTAAATGGAAAAAAATATCTCTTAAACATAAAAATACACATATTCAGTTTAAAGCTGTTTGTACTAAAACATGTGTTATAAAAAAAAGTAAATCATAGATTTTATCTTTAACTGGCATATTTTCAAACAAAATTATTTGATTCAAGTATTCTATCAACTGGCTTGCAAATTCTGCCCTTGTTATCTAATTCTTGCATTTACTTAAAAAAATGCTGTGTTGTTTTTTTAGGAATTAACTAGTACTTTTTAATTTGTCTTTTTTTGTTTCACGAATTTTTAAATGTTTTCACACAAAGTTGTTCAATAAATTGATGGTGCACTCAATTTCATTGTAATTATTTACCAATACCTTGGCCAGTTTTCAAGCTTAAAACTTAAAACTATTATGCCATTCGATAGATAACCTTTCAGAACATTGATTTGGCTTTAGAAGTGGAATGTTGGGGAGCTTCTCGATTCTAGTCAGTTTTTGTATGGAGTTTGACAGTTGGAGGCTGAAATCATGTAAACACTCCATAAAAAACCTCAAAGCTAGAATTAGATTCGAGTACCTGCTCGAAAAATGGCAAAACATGGTGGTGTTTACATTTATCCCAAGGTGCATTGAAGAGATATGGTGATGGAATCTATAATCAAAGTGTATATAGTTCAGGTGGTCTCAAAGCATGGTTTTTAAAACCAAATTTGAATATCACTTTTTGACAGGATGGGTGAAAACTTTTGTTCAAACAAGCTTTCTGGAGGCTTGACGAATACACAAAACACTCTTAAAATCTTGATTCAGAAACAGAAGTGATGAAAATCAACCTTCTAAATTCATACACCTTGGGATAAGCGCTCCTGTATAATATACCCACTTTGATAGCTGCTCGAAAACTGCTATACAATGCACACAGCTGACAGGCTGAAATTTCAGCCTACGAACTTAAAACGGAAAGGGCCACGTTATCATAATCTGTTTTTCCTATTTTGACCCAAATGTTTACCTTAATGCAAAGTCAAACAATTCACACTACAGACATGGTTGATGAACAAAACTGCCACATTTGAGGTCATCGTTTAGTTTTCTTAGAGTTGCGAGCATTTTGTGGTCAACACCAACGTCCCATGTCAATCCTATTTTAATGTAACATTTCATCTATTTCTTGTTGCATTATCTAGCCTTCATGTATTTTTTTTACATAAATTTTCCAAATGCATTTTGCATTTTACGAAATGCATTCTTAAACATCTGTTTTGATTGGAGTAAACCATTAAATCAATTAACAATGACAACATAACTGTGGCAAAAAGGTCAAGGCTGGTCAAATAAGTTAAGATTTTCAGACAGTGCAAGCTACATTAAGATGAAAATTCGATGCAGTTGTACCATCAATCTATTGAGCATCAGTACTTTTAAACCATTATTCCCAAGCAAAAGTGATGTTTTTCAATTCCAGTTCTCAAACCCACAACACCAAAAGAGCGAACGTTGAATGCTATTTACAAATAAAACACTGTAGATAAACATTAATTCGTCTTAATTAAAGTTGATCTTCAACCTCTACGAGTCAGAGAGGATACATGTAATAGCAAATATTTCACTTTTCTCACACACGCGTTGTAATGTACTTTACGATGACTTTTAACCTCCCCGGCACTGAGCACACATCTCTTGCCCTCCAATAGCTCTAGAAACTCCACATGCCGAATGTTTTATTGCCCGCAGACGACAATAATAAACTAACAAAGACCGATCTAACGCCATGTACCGCGTAAGAGCAAACATCTTCCGGAAGTGCAGAAATTACCATTTGCGCACTCGATCAGTTTCGATCACTCTCCGGGTGCGAGTGATCGTTTTGCTCTTTGCAAATGTTATTTTTTGCAGCCAACAGACGCGCTATCCCTCCCCTGCCCACCACCTCGCTTTTTGCTGTCAATCGAACAGCGACAAGCAGTGCGATCGTTGGCGGCTATGTTCATTAACGAATAAATTGCACACAGCGCAGCGAGAAAGTGGTTAATAAAAACGTCCACCACGTTGACACCTTGCGTGGTGCGTTCAGGCTGGCCTGGCTGGCTGGGTGGGTGGGCTCGGTCGGTGTGCAAGAAATCACGATCACACGGCGAAGAACAGAAACGCATCTGCACCATTCGGACGGGTGGTCGGTTGATGAGCTCAACTTGAACTTTCGCGCCACTGGAGACTGGGTGTATTGGCCTTGCCAGTGTGTGCGTGTGCGGAGGGGGAGGGGTCACTTGTAACATCTTGCTGCAAAGTAAACGGAAACAAGCCACACACACATACGGCACCGGTCACTGTCAATGTCAATTGAGCGTAACGTGAGTGCTGTGTTTTGACCCTTTCGGAGGTCGAGAAGGAAATTAAGACAAGGATCGGTTCGATAAAACAATGGACACCCTTTGGATGGCGCTACCCATGGCTGCCAGTTGGGCATGATTTATGGAAATGGGGATGGGCCCGTGAATGCAACAGTTTGTAGTTTGTAGATCGATTGATATGTTTTATGACGGGATGTGCCATTTGTTCTGCAATTTCCACATGAACAACTACAAATGTATGTCCAAATGTTAGTTTTTGGTAAGTGAGTATGAGTGTGTTATCATTGATAACCTTTCAAATCATGGCAAAAATGTAGCTCTTAAAGGTCGTTTTAAACCTTGCTTGAAGGTGGACATCATTAAATTTCCTCAGAATATAACTTACCGCACACCAAAAGAAATGCTATTTAATTCCCCAACTATTTGGGGATGTTTTATAGTTGAGGAATTCAATTCCCTTTCTTTTGGTGTACGATAAGCCATATTCTGATTAATATTTAATAAAGTATAGCAAAAAACACCAAATTTCATATTCAATTTCACTGGAGCTATAAACCAGGCTTAAAGTCTATGTAGTGATTTAATTTGTTGTGTAATTGACACAAAATACTCATCAAAATATGGACCAATAAAAATTCAAAAGAAACGATATTCTATTTCCCAATTATTTGCAACATTTTCCACGACGTAGTAGTAGTAGTAGTTTACGTGGGTTCGCAGTAGTTTATGTAATTATGTTTTTAAAATTTTTCCTTGTGATAATGGGTTCGCATCTCTTCATTCACCTCAAAGCCGCATATGATAGCATAGCCAGGGTAAACCTGTATGACGCTATGAGGTCTTTTGGAATCCCGGCCAAACTGATAAGGCTAGTTAGAATGATCATGACCAACGTCACTTGCCAGGTAAAGGTGGATGAACAAATCTCTGATGGCTTTTTTACTACCACCAAAGGTCTGCGGGGAACGGGCTTGCCTGTCTCCTATTTGACTTGGCGCTAGAGAGAGCCATCTGTGACTCGAGAGTGGAGTCGTAGTCTATACCATCTTCTATAAGTCAACCCAGATCCTGGTATACGCTGATGATATAGACACCATTAGTCCGCGGCTCTCCTATGTAGCAGAAGCCTACCAAGGGATCGAGCAGGCGGCAGAGAACCTCGGATTGTAGATAAACGAGGCAAAGACCAAACTGATGGTGGCAACATCAGCGAGCCTACCAATAAATAATCAGAATCTACGTAGGCGTGACGTACAGATAGGTGAACGCACTTTTGAAGTCGTCCCACAATTCACCTATCTTGGGTCAAAGGTCAGCAACGACAACAGCATGGAAGCTGAGTTGCGCGCAAGGATGCTGGCTGCCAATCGGTTTTTCTACAGCCTGAGAAATCATTTTACCTCAAATAACCTGTCGCGACGGACGAAGCTGGGACTATATAGTACCTATATAGTACCGGTACTCACATACACCTCTGAGACATGGACTAGTGATGGGTAACCGGAATCGCACCCACGGCTCGGAATCGCTTTCGAGCATTGCTACTCCGGCTCCGATTCTGAAAAATTCAAATCGTCGATTCCGCCCGGAGCCGTCGGAGCCGTCCGGAGCCGTCCGGAGCCGTCGGAGCCGTCCGGAGCCGTCGAAGCCGTTGGAGCCGTTGGAGCTGTCCGGAATCGTTGGAGTCGTCGGAGCCGTTCGGAGCCGTCGGAGCCGTTGGAGCCGTCGGAGCCGCTAGTCGGCAGCTGGAGCCGAGCCGTCGTAGCAGTTGGAGCCGACGGAGCCGGTTGGAGCCGTCCGGAGCCGACGGAGCCGACGGAGCCGTCCGGAGCCGGTCGGAACCGTCATAGTCGTTGGAGCCGACAGAGCCGTCGTAGTCGATGGAGCCAACGGAACCGGTTGGAAACGTTGGGGTCGTCGGTGCCGTCGAAGCCGACGGAGCCAGTTCAAGCCGTAGGAGTCGTTGTAATAGTCGGAAGTCTTCTGAAGCGCTTTAATTTCCCGATATCAGCGATGATTTCATTTAAAAAAACAGCTTACGAGTAAAAAAATAGTCTTCTTCATTTATTGCTCTGAAGTTTTTTTGTATTTTTTTAAACAATAAAATCAAAAACAATTGTTTGCTCCGTATATCTAGGGAAAAATTATGAATCAAACTATTATTGATCTTTATGTTTATAAAAGATGGACGGATAATTGATAGTTATATTCTTTGTCTTGTCCATGTGCCATCATGTTATTCGGTAAAAAACAAGTGCGGCCTAAACCATACACGTTAGTCGATGTAAACAACCGTGCAAAACTGCCATAATTAAGTTACGTTGTTTCGTATTTTATCAAACCCACCTCCCGTCATAGTTCTATTGCTCCTTGACCTCCTAATTTGATTCATTTTTTTTTTCCTATATATATACGGAGCAAACAATTATTTTTGGCTTTATTTTTGAAAAAAAAACACACAAACAAACTTCATATCAATAAATGAAGAAGACTCTTTTTTTTCTCGTAAGCTTTTTTTTACAAGCTGTAAGACGGCTCCGAACGGCTCCGGACGGCTCCAGACGGCTCCGAGGTCGGAGTTTTGCACCTACCTTCCGGAACCGCTTCCAATTATGGCGGAGTCATTCGGAAGCGATTCCGGATTTTTGTTGAATTTACCCATCACTAACATGGACACTGTCCAAATCTGACGAAACCCTCTTAGCCGCGTTCGAGAGGAAGATGCTCATAAGAATTCCTGGCCCCGTATGTGTGGAAGGACAATGGAGGAGCCGCTATAATGATGAGCTATACGAGATGTACGGCGACCTCACTGTCGTACAGCGTATCTAGCTCGCCAGGCTAGCCAGGTTGGCTGGTCATGTTGTACGCATGGAAACGGACGACCTAGCCCGTAAAGTCTTTTTAGGCCATCCACAAGGACAGAAGAGGCGTGGTAGGCCCCAATTGAGGTGGCAAGATGGCATGGAGGCGTCCGCCATTAAGGCCGGGATAACGGACTGGCAGACGAAGGCGCGAGACCGTGAGCGGTTTCGGATACTCCTGAGGCAGGCCAAGACCGCAAAGCGGTTGTAGCGCCGGATAAGTAAGTAAGTAAGTAAGTAGATAATGGGTTCGATTCTTAAGCATTCCTCATTAAAGTTTTCTGTGTAGCAATTGCTGGATTTTGATTTGATGTTGAGCAGTAGCATGGGAAAAATAATTTTCTACGATAAAATATAACGTTAAGTATAGCTTTTAGTCATCGTTATTGTCAATGGTCCTGGCCGAAGATTAATTTTCACTATAAACGAACTTTGTTCAGTAGTCCAAACCTCTTTCTGTTGGTATAAAAATCATCATATTTGGATAAAAAAATATGCGAAATATGCGTTTCAAACAGAAAATGTTTAACAGTCACTTTCCCAGGATCATTTAATGGACCGTTTGCTTTAAAAAATTTACGCAGAAAAATGCTCATTTTCCAAATCAATCCATCTCAAATCGCAACGTGTTCAACATCAACAAACAATTAACATTATAAATTATTTCTTTTCCGGACTTACTTCATTCGACTGCTTTCACCGCAACCGACCGCCGTTGATTGACATGATGACGTTTGCCAGATACGCCCCGATACACTCACCACATGCTGCCGGAAAACATTTTCCAACGGTCCCTCCCAGGGGGATCTTTCGCACTGAAAACAAAACGTACCGCGTGTGTGTGTGTTCAACGACCGGTTCACTGCATTTCCCTGCAAATACGCGGGGAAAAAAACGTTCACACTTATCGACAATCATTCCCGTGCGATATGATTTATTGCCCGTTTGCACACATGCAGTTGCAGATAGTTTTGCTTTCCTCCGACTGCACCACACCCACATGGCGTCAGAGGGGAATGGCACGCACTTCGCCGGCGGGAGTGTAGATCAGCTTCCAGCGGGGGCCCTCCGAGAGTAGATGCACCCGCGGGGCGAGTTGATTGATTTTGTGCAGCGCGCGTCGAGTGATCAGCTTCGTGCGATGACGGTTCGAGTACTTTTGTGCCGCCGCATGGAGCCGGTGACTGTTGGAAAAGGAAAAAGAAAGGTTTCATGAACTGTTACACACAAAAACTATCCACAGCGCTTGCAGCTTACCCTTCGTAGAACTGCCGAAAGGTTGCACTCTCCAGCACCAGGCGCAGGTTGCGCTGCTGGCAGATGTTGTACAGGCCGAGGTAAAGCAGCGAAACGGCCAACCCGATACCGGTGGCCGTGTAACCGTAGAGAAAGATTGGATTCATTGGACGAGTAGGGAAATGCACTAAAAATTTAGACGTCTAATGCCCGCCAAAAACACAAAACTCGCTAAACGCTTCCTCCCATCGTTTGCCCAGCCTGCTGAGGAGGATACAGTCGCGACGGAAAAGCCTTCAAAGCTCATTGGTTGCTGAGGCGCTAAATTTAAATCACACTCGCTCCGTGCGCTTAACTGTCAAATGTGAGTGCGCCTTCACCCCGTAGCGCTCTTTTCGCTCCCAACCTCTAAGCACACTCCGAGCAAAATTGCTAATAGCATAATAGCGTTTCGGTGCAAATCAGACATCGCAAATCGTTCGTGTGATTGCACGAGAGCACCCAGCTTGAGTGATGTCCGTCCATCGCGTGGTTCGGCGGGCGGTTTCCTTTGCCCGGGACCGGAATGACGTCACTGATTGGTGAGTTCGTGCCCTCACCTGCCCTCGTACACGAGGTTTTGTGAGAGCTTTTGAGAGCATTTCCAGCTCGAAGTGGATCTCAGCTTGGAGCGAGAGTGTGTTGCTGAAATAATGCTGACTTTCCATTGATGTGACTTTCCGTTCAACTGAGGCTTTGTGTGTGTGTGTGTGTGTGCGAGTATTGGTTAGTTGGTGGTGATATCCTTTCCGAAGCTATCCTCCCGGGAAAATGCTGGAGAGCTCCGTGCTTACGCTCAGCTCGAGTGGCTTCGTACGTGGTTAATCTTGGTCCTTGTTATAGTGAATGGACGTGTCACTTGCTACATGCGCTCGGCTCGAAGGGATGAGACCTGATGGTGGTGGTCTGGTGAAACATATTTGCTCCCAGTCGAACATGCTGCTGGTTTGTTTTCCGTAACAAAACACTGTTCCGGTGAGGTTTTTTCCGTCTCTCTTTCTCTTTTCTATTTTTCTCTTTTTTTGCAACGCTCCTGGGAATGCCGTTGTAAGAGAGTAGTTGGCACAAATATGCTTGCTTATCAAAGTCTCATCGATATCGATACTCTGCAAAGGGTAAAGCAGTGGCATGGACTTTCCTTTTTTTCCCCCAATGCTCACCCTCGACAACATACCCTTTTCCGTACCTTCACAGCTCAACATCGAAACAAACAGAACAGGAAAGTCTTCCAACTAGACAAAAAAAACCTTATCACTGACATGTATCGCCGGTGTGTATCGTTGTACAACCTGTTCCTTATGTCGCTGCGAGTTTTTCCCGCTTACTGTACGCGGTAAGTGTACGCTGTTATCCCCGTAGCGTGATAAGAATATCATAGCATAGCTTCTATTTATAGCCGTTGCTTATCGGAACAGGTGTGCTACATATGCCGTGAATGGGTCGTATATTTACAGCCCCCAGTACGCGTGCTAGCCCGTGGAGTATCGGGCGGAAATTACCCTTTTATCGAACGGCCGATAATAAGGGAAGATGCGACGATGCGTGTGAACTTGGGGTTTACCGACAAGGAAAGCCGAAGCCACATTCTGTCTGGGGGATAAAAGCGGGAAAATACGTACGTTAGAAGTGATTCAACAATGAGCTTATATTACAAAATTTTAATGTTGAAGCTCACTTGTCGTTAGTCTGAGAGGTCCTTGGAACACGATGCAATGGAACATGTTGAGCAATGTTGTGTTTAATTAGGCTTAGTTAATGTTTTATACGAATATTTCTCTTTCTATCTCTTTTCTATGGAATATAGTAAATGACCATAGATCATGTATGCTGCATACCCTGTCATGTTTTTTTCTTATTAAAGAGTTTTTTGTACGCGTCGAATCGTTGGCAGTTGAAAATCATCAACCGGTTCTAGAGATTATAGTCCTATTAAATTTCCTACACTTTTTCCTACGCTGCATATTTGCTACCGGGTATGGTTTGTCGAATGGAACTGGATCTGTAGCTGTTCCAGACCCAAACCAAGATTCAATTATCGTTCCGAATCCGGAACAGTTCCAGGTACTGTTTCAGGAATTGAATATAATTGAGAGCTATTTCAGGATTGGTATGGGTACACGATCGAATCCAGGGCCGGTATTGATTCATGATATGTTCCAGGGGCGGCAAAGGTTTCATGATCAGTTCCAGGACATGTATGGGTTTATGAAAGGTTCTAGGGTCGGTATAAGTTAATCATAGTTTCCAGAACCGGGATAGGTTCATGATCGGTTCTAGAACCTGTATGGGTTCATGATAGGTTCAAAGACCGGGATAGGATCTTGATAGGTTTCAGTACCGTGTTAGGTTTATAATCGGTTCCAGGACCAATATGCGTTCAGTATCAGTTCCTGGACCGCTATGGGTTCATGATAGGTTTCAAGACCAGGATAGGTTCATGATATGTTCTATGGTGGATATGGGTTCGTGATAGGTTTCAGGGCCGATATACGTTTATGATAGGTTCCAAGACCGGGATAGGTTTTTGATCGGTTCCAGAATCGGTATGAGCTCATGATCGGTTCCAGGATCGATATGCGTTCAGTATCAGTTCCTGAACCGCTGTGGGGATCATGATTTGTTTCAAGACCGGGATAGGTTCATGATAAGTTCGCTGTCGGATATAGGTTCATGATAGGTTCCAGGATCAATATGGGTTAATGTTAGGTTCCAGGATCGGGATAGGTTCATTATCAGTTCCAGAATCGGTATGGGTTCATGATAGGTTTTAGGGCCGAGATAGGATCATGATCAGTTCCAGAACCGGAATGGGTTCATGATAGGTTCGAGGACCGAGATAGGTTCATGGTCGGTTCCAGTACCGTTATGGGTTTATGACCAGTTCCAAGACCGACATGGGTTCATGAACAGTTCTTGGATCGGTATGACCAGTATTAATTCCTGGACCGGTATGGGTTCAGTATCGGTTCCTGGACCGGCATAGGTTCAGTATCAGGTTCAGGGCCGGCAGTAGCTAATTAGCAGCTATTAAACCAGAAAAGGTTACATATTTGTGTCAGGACCAGTATGAGTTTGGTTATAGGTCTCCTAAGGGATGTCCATAAGTATCTCAGTTTAATTTGGTTTCAACACCATACATTTTGGAGCACTCTTTACAGTAAAGGGGATGTTTGAAGTCTAGTTGTGTAGCCCTGTAGCCAGGCCAAACTAACAATTATTATCAAAATGTAGAGTTCAAGCTATGTAAGCATATTAGCACAATTTTCTTTATCTTAAAAGATTCACGTACCTATTTAAGCAGGTTCTTAAGAAAAGCATTAAACGAAAGTCACAAAACAAACATGCAAATGTAATACAATCTGTATGGGCTACCCAATCAGATTGGTCAATAATCATTAAAAGTGACAAAGCCGTGTCGTTGCCTTCACAAAATCACTTACATCGTTATACACCGCACCAAACAAAAAAGGCGCTTCATTCATTGAACAAAAAACATCCTCCCGCTCTTACCCTTCTCGCATCCGATAAACGCCTCCACCTTTGCCCCCATACGAATCCTTTATGTCCTGTATGTGTGTGTGTAATCGTGCAACGGTTATCTAAAAAGCTAATCACCATCACCATCGCATAATCCGAGGTCAGTGTTCCCATCAGTAACGACGGTGAAGGGAAGCGATGGAGTTTAACATCCTTTTCTCCGCTCTCCGTCACATCCTTCTCTCCCCCCCCTTTTTACACGACAATTCCAATCCCCAAAGCCGCATTGTTTGCTGGTACCCTGTTACGCAACGCCAAACTGCCAAAGCTTCCAAGCCCGCACGAGGACGAGCCTTCACGTACAGAAGCTTACTCTCTCTCTCTCTCTCACACACACACACGCACACACGTTTATGAGAATTTCACTCACAGTATCCTGGCACGGCACGAATGAGTGCCCGCGGAGATCGTCCGGCACAGTCGGGCCACTGCTCGGGGGCCGCCTTTCAGTACGTTGAGTGCAAGCCGAGCGTGTAAACGTCGAGGCCGTGTTGGGGCTTTCTGCTGGTCGGGCTGCTAACAGTTGTCGCAGGGATTCACCCTTCGCCTTCACAGTGGAAGAGAGAGAGAGAGAGAGAGAGAGAGAGCGAGGAGAGAGGTGAGGAAGGATTGGAAAAGACAACCAAGGCAATACCAGTAGCACTGGTGGAAAAAGCAACCAAAGTCTAATAAGAAAACGACACATTTTGTTTGATCGAAGGCAAACGACGGACTGTGACTGTGTGCCAGAGCAGGGGGAAAAAGGTCCTGAGGTGGAGCGAAAGTGTCCTGTGTGGGCGAGACAGTAGGGAAACGTCCGGATGCAGTGGTGATTTTGTATGGCAGAGACATCGGTTCAAGTTTGAGTTGTAGCTTTTCCAGTTCTGGAATTTGGTGCAAAAGAAGAGTGTAGTCGAAATAGTGCAGAGTAAAAGAAAAGTGCTCCCCTGCGGACTTGCTGCACAAAGCATCAAACCTTCACGCAAGTCTCATCAATCTGTCAACGGATCCTGGCATTCTCCCTCCCCTCCCCCCCTCCCAATCCCCCTAAATTTTCACTGCTTTTTGTCCCTGCGTCACTGATCCACACCGTTCGTTTTTCATTCCCATTTCAATGGCAAATCAAAGCGCCCACCGTTTGGTTGGAAAATTTTCACCAATTTTCCAAGCCTTTTTTTCGCACAAAAAGGAATCTTTGCTTTGATTGAGCTTGTTAGAATGTGATATTCCCTTTTCTGTATGAGTGTGTGTGTGTGTGTTTTCCATTTCTTATATTTCATGCTATCCTTTCACAGCCTGTGGTGGTATAAAGTACAGCCCAGCAAAAAAGGCGAATCCGTATGCTGTACAGTAGTGCGAGTCCACCAACAAAAACAACAAAAAAAGGCGCAGGATACAGAGTGAATAAAAACGAGTGCGAGCGAGCGAGAGAAAGATTGTGTGTGCGTGATTAAAGAAGGAAAAAACACAGCAAGAGAGTGATTAAAAGCGAGCAAAACGCGGTACATCGTGGGAAAACGAAGAAAAGCATCCCCAACGCACACACCAAAAAAAAAAAAAGGTTTGAAAGAAAAGCCACCCCTAAACGAGGGAGAGCGAAAGTGGAGTCTTGCAGTGAGAGAGAGAGAGATAGCGAGAAAGTGAGTAAGAGAGTGTGTGCGCGCTTAGTGAGAGCTGCTTGCGGAGAGCGTGATCACGCTCGATTGCTCTTGCTCTTGAGGTCGAGCTTCGATTGCTGAGTTGGAATCGATTCCCGAGCCCATCGAAGTAGCAGCAGCAGCAGCAGTGTGGCTACAGTGTGGTACGCAGATTCATTTGCTTATCAGTGAGGAAAAATAGTACACAGTGCGGTCGTGTACATCAAGCACAATCTGGATGTTGTGAGTGAATAAGTGAGTGGAAAATATCTGGAAAATCGTCAAGGAAAGGATACTGTTGTGGTTTTATGGTACAGTGAAGCCTTGACCTGGTACAAACGCATTGTCCGCAAGATCCGAGCTCTTCCATTTTCCCACGCCATCGTCACCAGTCAACTCCCGTTTGTCAAGGATTTGTGGATTAGTTTCCGGATGGTGTCCGTTTTTTGCATTGCACTGTAAGTATTCGTCGCGTGCGGTTTTGCGCTCGAGTTTTGGACTGTTCGATTCGCCCTCTTTGCCGAAGAGCGAGAAGGGCGTGGAGCTTTCGACGGTCTGGATGTGTTTGGCGTTCCGTCTAGAGATTGGATTGATCGACGTCAGGCTAAGCATGGCCATTGGATACATTGATAGTCGTTTTGTTTGTGTTTTAAAGGACACTTCTCAACGAATCTACATGATATAAGACTCAGAAAGCAATTTTAGATAAGGTAACACGATGGTAAATCACAGCAATAGAATGAGAAATGGAAAAGCATGTCGCCCGCTAGCTTCGATTACACACTATCTCCTCAAGCAATCCATTTTAACTTTGCTTCTTTATTACAGCACACATAAAATGACACGCAAAACCCCCCGCAAAGAGCGTTTAATTAAAAGCAAGTGCGCAACATAGCGTAAAGGCAAGAAAACAACAAAAAAAGAGGTAGCAACTTTTCTCATTATGCTTCACTGCGCCCCCGGTGCGTTTATTGTGCTCTGCTGGCCTGGGCTTTCGGTTATCAGTCGCCAGAGCTAAAAAAACGGAAGAAGAAGCCTGCAGGCATTTCGATCACCACACACCACCGACTTCGACGCCGGAACGTCGCAACATGACGCTTGGTGGACAAATTTGCATTCCTGTCCTTATCCTTTTGCACGACATACTCCGGCGGGTCTAAGGAATCGCTGCACGACACGTGAAAGCTCCGTTTCTGCACCCCCCTCTGCGGCATTCGGCTTTGGGCCAGCAGGGTTGGCTACTTGCCAAAAACGGTTACTCCCGCACCGTTGCATACCTTGGCTTGTACCGAAATGTTGGCGTTATGTAAATGTGTGTGGTTCCCTGCCGAGGTTGGAATGTTCGAGGAAATGCCGCGGCGCCTTCGTACGGTGGTGCAAATTTTCAATGTGTGTGTTTGTGCTGCACCAGCATGGAGAGGAAGGATTTAATGAACGGGGTATTGAACATTTCCCTTTGTAATAAATTTCAGTTCTATCTTTTTCGTTCTATTTGGGGGAAAAACGCCCAATTTTTTTGCCGCGTGTTGCTATGAAAAACCTTTTCCTCTCGAGGACAACCACCGGCAAACGGAGCACTGTTTGGCAGGACCCACTGACCGGACTGACGGTCGTTGCCGGTTGCGTGCCGAACCAAATCGATTTTCCCTGTCCCGGGCGTTGTCAAAATTAACTGACTTGACTCTTGCCGTTACCGATTCCGTCCGTTGCTGTGTGTTGCGGGGGGTCGTGTTTTGATAGTGTCCTCACTCGAATTCACCTTCAGCGTGCTCCGGCACGCTTGTGTGACCTCATCCGTCTAACATCGTGGCCCGCGGCCGTGTTTGGGACACATTGCGACGTTTTGAAGCAAACGAGTGCTGTTTTAATGCTGACCATTTGGTCGCTGTTGCATCGATCGGTGGTGTGCTGGATAAGTTGGGTCGTTGTGCGCGCCATGCCATTTGTCGTAAGAGTGGCGCTTGTTTGGAGTTTAAGGAAACCGAAACAGAACGAATCAATTGAATGAATGATGCGTTGTAGAATTACGGCGCTACGTGATGTGCCTCTTAATGCGAAGCCTTTCCCTTTAGGGGAAACATGACGGTTCACCAATCAATTATCGATCGATCGGTCAACCATCTAATTATGGAGTCATGTGTGACAGTGAATGATCATTAGAATGAATTCGTGCCGATGATGGAAGAGGCGGCTGGTTTTCGCGTTACTAATAAAGGTCCCTTTGATGATTTAAATTCGAAAGATGGTGTTTCAGGCTGTGTCAGTAAAGATATGATTCAACTGGGTTGTATTTTCCATTCCAAATGACAGATAGAGACTTTCTTCTATATAAGAGTGAATTATTTGTGTGCAAAGAATCATGCACCAAACCAAATCGTTTCAATTTTAGACATCCAAAAAGTTAAAATCCTTTTACTGCCTCGATAATCCTCATTTTACATAGTTTTTCGCCTTCTTTGGATTTGGAAGATATTTATACTTTACAATCTTTCCCCGAATTACGCGACACTTGAGTCACTCTTCATAAGTCAACAATTGTCAAATGCAAAATAGGTAATGTTTAAAATCGCTAAAAAGACAGACATATCCGAATCTTCTAACCGAGTTCTCTTAAATAAGTAGTTACAATAAGAGTACTAAATTCATTGAAAAATAACTATTTATCAATAACATTCTGGCTGCTAAACGTGGTATTTGAATTGCATGAACGTCTCCAGAATCCAATATTCGCGTAACTTGAGGAAAGACTGCAGTAGAAAAGTTCAATCATATATAGCCATATCATATAACATTCAATCATATAACATTTAGAATTTTCCATCCTAGTGATGGTAAAAATTAAGTTTTCGTCGTAATTTATTCTGGCTAGTTCCGAAGTTTTCTGGAATCAATTCCGGATAGTAGGTCCGGAATCGATTCCGGAATCGGCTCTGGGATCGAAATCGGAAATTGGAAATCGAAGTCAGTTTCGGCATCTCCATACCGTTAAGAATAGCCGTTTGGATCCAATGATGCTACGTATTGATAGCCACAAAAAAATCCAAATTGACTTTTAAACGTTCCATTCTCATGAAGATTCGCGTATTGTTCTCGCTTCTGAAACTTCTTATCTTAATTCAAGAACTGATTCTCATTCTGGAGTTAATTCCAATTATGGATTGAATTCTGATACCGATTCCGGAGCAAATTGCGATTCCCAGGACGATTCTGAATCCGGAGCCGATTTTGATTGCGGAGCCAATCCTGATTTCAAAATCGATTCCTAAATCGGCTCTTGAGTCAATTCCTTAATCGGCTCAGTAGTCAACTCCATAATCGGCTCAGTAGTCAACTCGAGAACCGACTCTGGAATCTGCTCCGGAATCGGTATCGATTTCAGCAACGGAATCGGTTTCGGAATTGATTCCAAACACGAAATCGGAATCAGGTCCGATTCCGAGTTCCCACCGCTAGTCCATACTGAAGTTGGTAGAAAACTTGAAGTCTTGGAGCGTGCTTTCGTATGGAGTGATGACGTCATTTTAGTTGGCAAATGTCAGATTAAATTTAAAAAAAAATGCCTAGAATCTTCAATGCCTCATAATTCAATTGAGTTTACCTTAAAGCATATACATGTTCTGTGTTGTTTGATGTCTATTCAACATACAAAGAAAAGAACCCATCGCAAACCCTGACGACCATGTTGAGATATAAAATATAAAACCTATAATTGCCCTGTTTGATCCCATTTGCTTCCCAAATGCCGAAAAACCCATTTCTAAAGAAATTATTGTCTACGCTCACAGATACATAAAATCACATTGATTGATTTTAGAACCACGCCAATTTCACCTTTGCACTCAGGTCCTTGAATTGCCTATCTCCTCCCAGGAGGGTCTTCTCGTCATCGTGTTCATCAAACGAAAATAAATAACATCAAAGCCCCCTACCACTGTACTACCGCTCCTCCATGTCACACAAGAAGCAAATTGAATTTGAACTCAACCTCAACTTGCACCAGCTTTACGTAAATTAATTTCCATGTCACCAAACGGTCAATATGGTCAAGCAGCTCACATCCTTGCTCCCCAACAATCGGCACAGTGCCCGCCGAGCCGGTCGTTTTTTGGGGTAATTAGGAAAATTAAATCACCAACCCACTCCACCCAGCTGCAAGTTCGCATGTTGTCAATTGGCCGGCCCGGGCAAAAGTCGTCGTCGGGTTGAAGATAATTGATAAATGAAGCGCCCAACATCCGAGAGCAAAATGTTGGTCCACAACCGAAAACTGAGCAAACGCGCTTAGAGAGAGAGAGAGAGGGTTGGGAAGGGACCTCAATGCAGGGTGCGGAGAGGCGAAAGTTGGTGACATCTTATTGTACAAATCACGTGCATAATCGATTTGCAAAACGCCGTGATCGTCTTGACGCTTGGGGCATTTCGCTGTGGCGCTGATTGTTGGCCGTTTGCCAAATGCTAGTCGGCGTAGTCGACCCTGTTGGGATTGCACCCGGGAGGGGGTGGGAGACTGAGGGTGAGATCGAAAAATGGTTCCGTGTCCCTTTTTTCCGCCTTTTTCCGTCTGGCTCGGCGGGCAATCGAGTGTGCTGGGGAAATGGGCAGCGCATACAGACATGATCGTTCGGATGCAGCAACGGAGCGTCGGTTGGGGAGGGAGGTGATGTGTTGCATTGGTGGGCCGTTTTTGCAAATGACTTCATCGTTGCACTAAATCGATTCCGGAGTGGGTGTGTTTTGTGTGTTTTGAAAATCATTTCGTTGAGAGCGCTACCGCGCTTTTGATCTTGTATTTTGTTTTTAAGATGCAGAAAGTGATTTATTGTTAAGTTGTTGCAGTGTTGGATCTAAACACATCTATTAAGCTTAAGTTGATTGATTAAGCTAAGCTTAAGCTGTTTGCATTATGTGTAGCACGAGTAATATTGCTAGAGGTCAATGCACACGAGACGAATAATAAGTGATTTGAGAAAAGGAAAACAGCCGAGATGAATCAGCTTTGAAATAAAACGGAAATTAAAACTTAAAAATCGTATTGAAAATGTGGAATAATAGATGTACTAACTATGGATAACTTGGGATTAGAGTTAGTTCTTGAGTCAATGATTAGAGATAACATGTGAAACGAAATATCAGGTTTTGGAAGAAATTTCGTTAAAAAAAAAGCAAGCTGAAATATGTTGCTTATTGCATCAAATGATTTATAAATCAATTTATCATAAGGCAATCAAGAGATTGGGTCAAATTTAACTATATTTATTATGGTAATTTAATTTAATATACCTTCCTCGGTATGTATACGTCCATTTGCGTGAAATTAGAACATGAAATCATTTTTTTAAGAAGCTTAATTTGATGTAATCGAATTGAAGTTTGCAAGTTTGTTCAGAAAAATCTAATACATTTAATTTGCCTTTTAAATGATCAGTATGATTTTCTCATTGCTCTACCTAAGGTAGAATATGTTTTTACAATACAGACAAAAGGATTCAAAATAGCTCATTTTAAAATTCGCTTCATAAAACTCATACCAAAAGATCCCTTACCTGCACTCAATGGCGCCTTTGTTCCTTGCTAAAATAGCAAATTTCTGAATAGCGTCTTGAAAACCCATAAAAATGGTGACATAACAAAGACGACGGCAGGCTCATAACAGGGACAAGAGAGAGCGAAAAAAATACGACTCATAATAGGTACAAACCTAGCTCTAACAGAACCGTGCAGCGAAGTTGGGAAATTGGAAGGATAGGTTTTCGTGTTGCACTCACCCGATCGCCCCATACAAATGTCGCACCAAGTGGTGTGGCAAAAACGGAGAACAATTAAAAATAATTAGTAAACTTCAGCTGCAGCACTATATCACACACGTACACTGACACACAAACACACACACACACTCATTGTGAACACTCCCGGGTGTCTAAACCGCGCCCGAACGAGTGTGTCCTTCGTGCCTGCGAGCTCGCATCACACGCGAGGAGGGCAGTGAAAAGGAGCGAAAAGGGAGAGCAATTTCCATCTCACTGAACACACACATATTTCGCCAGCATCCAGCAAAATCGACCATCCAGCGACCGGCAACTGTAACGGAACAGCAACCCCACCACCAGCGGTCCTTTCTTTCATTACGCGACGGATGAGAATTTCCACTGGAGCGCTAACAATGTGCGCGCGGCCCCGGATAAACGACGCGTCTGACGTCATACGTTGTCGTCGTGTGCTCTCGCTTAAACACACACCCACCCACACACAGACAGATACAAGCGCCCCACCCAACGGAGGGCGGAAGCTGTGGGTGCTTCCCGATAAGGCTGTTGCCTCCTCTACCATCTACTTGAAGCGCTTTTCTCCTCCGCTCATTGTTATGGTCGCGCCCTATCTGTTCCCTCCAAGCGAAGGATGAAAATGGCGCAACTCATTTCCGCCCATTTGTTGCACCTGGGCAAGGGTGTGCTGTCCGTATAACGGAAAAGCTTTCGGGCCGTGGGCTTTGGGTGTTTCGTTCAAGAAAGTAACTGGGGTACAGAGTAGCTGTGTTGTGGTGTGGTTATGCATTTCCATGTACCCTACACGTGTCGGTGTAGCCCGTGCCGTTCAGCGCTTATCTTCGAACATGAGGCTGTGCGTGTCTGTATGTGTGTGTTGTGCAAGATAGCATAAACATTTTTAGGCCAAAGTCAATAATGGTGGCGCTGGCTGGCTGGCTGGCTGCTGCTTCCTCCCAGGATAGCACTGCGGTCACGTGCTACGCATGTCATTGAGCTACAGTAAGCAGAGGCAACAGCCGCAGTGGGAAAAACAAAACATATCAACACGGGAAAGCCTGGGAACAACCGATAAACGATTGTTTCGCATTTTCCCTGCGATAGCACAATCGATTATCCGATGCAATCCAGTAACGCCTGGTTTGTCCTGATATTTTTGTTTTGTTTTGAGGGCGTACGATAATGTATACACTTCTAATGGATAAAGCACCAATATAGGAACCAGGGTCATCGAGCATGGTGGTGCCATGTGTTCTCTTTGTTATTGTTTATTTTTATTGCCTATTTACTCAGTTTTTCAACCTTGTGACAGGTTTTTAATCGACAAACATGTAATCGAAGGAGACACTAAACCAATTGTGTAATTGTTTCTAAACCATCCAAACCCATATAAACCGACAAATTGCTAACTCTAATTCTGAATCTATGTTTTCAGTGCCCATTTTCTCTAGTAATGAAACAATTAACAGATTCATTATTTATTGCATGTTAGAGCATTTGTTTGTGTAAAGCTAGTTGTAGAGCACTTTCGTTCATTAATTTGTTTTAATTTAAAATAAAGTTATTAGTCTAAAGACTAAATGAGGATATATAGCTTGTGGTTGATACCTTTAGTACATTATGTGCAAAATGAACATCTAAACAATATACGATACAATATATAAAAAGGATTAAAATCCTTGGTTTCAAGTATTTTCATCTATTTTCAATAGTCTCCAAACTGCGGGTCCTATGCTTCTCTCAGGAGTCTAATGCTAATGCTCCTATGCTCTCTCAGGAGTCTAAAATGCGGACCGTGATGGCTTTTTAAACGTTAAATAGTTTATGTTTTATTTATTTATTTATTATAAAATAGTTTATGTATTATTTTCTTATCAACCCAATATTCCACCGTGTACTCTATTGTTAAAGGTAACGTCATAATAGCCCCTAACAATATTATTTGCGAAGCAATGCGAACCAAAAACTAAAACCTTTTTAGATGTATATTTTAATTAATTTTAAAATTTATTGATTTAAATCGTATTGGAAATTCTTCATACTGCGTCAAAGCTCATACTTCAATTATGATCCTTAACTATATCCTTATGAATTTTCTAAGCTGCCATGTAGTGCCTTCCAAAATGCAATAGATCTAGAAAAAAACGTTATTTTTTAACATTTTTGCCCAACACGCTCTACCATCGAATATATCGTCCAGATCGCTTTTAAACAACCCGAAACTCAAAAAAGCCCCCACTCATCAACATAAACACCTTCAGGATTGATTAATCTGTACCCATCACGTGTGTTGTTCACCCGTTCACACGCTCTGCATTCGAGTCGGGCAACACCAGTCACAGACCGACGTCCCATTATTATCTCTTCTCCCCTGTTCTCAGGCCTCATTCCCCAATTGGCATAATCACAACACGTGTTTACATTCCCAGGTTGTTTGCTGTGTATGTTTCCGCATGCAAAATCGATAGTTGGAAACGGCTGCTGCTGCGGGACAGAGATTTTACTACATAAAAAGCTACCCCTTTTGTTTGATCAGCCATGGGGAGAGTGGCTAGCGGAAAATAGGGAGAACGCGTTGCAGTATAAAAGCACGTGGTACCGAACATCTCCCCACAGTTCACGGTGTATCGATCGAATTGACGATCGATCGAGGCAAGGTATTTGCTGCTGTTGCAGCTGCTGCTGCTGAATTTGGACTGCCAACAATCGACACCCGGGGCAGAACGCGTTTATCAAAATAGGGGACAGAATTTGGGATTCGCTCTACTTCTCCCGAGGGGCAACATGTTGTCACTCTGTTCAGCGTATGCATTGACACACACACACACACAATGACATGCAAACATGGGCAATTTAGAATGAAACACTGAAGATGGTGGCTGAATTTCACAAAACTGGGCAAATATCGATGTAACTTCCCACGGTACTCCCTCGGCTACAGCATAATTGAGCTAGCGCTGCAGGCAAAGATTGTAGTCGGTATCGGCTCGTAGCTTTGCAATTCCCAAATCATACATCAAATGCTGAGCCTGTCAGCAAATCGCGTCTCTATCTATGACGTTTTATGTTGTTCGAATCAAAGAGGTAAAAACTGCCCTAAAAACTGTTTTCCATAACTGATTGGGTCGAATGTTTGCTGTCGCTATTGGTGCGGTGAAATACACACAACCATACGCCTGTGTATGTGTGTGTGTGTGTTTGACCTTGGGAAGGGTGAGAACATATTTCAACACACAGTTTGTGAGTGTGTGTGTGTTTTTTTTCGCATCCACGCTTGTGCCACGCTTGTTTAATATTAGATGGAGACGCATGGTGGTTCACTAGCCGGGAGGTGGTTTTTTATGGGCCGGTCGACGTACCGCCAGCGCGCTTCTGGACGTTGACGAGACACGGATATTAAATCAACCTTATCCGTGCTGGCAGTGCGATGTGCTGGCGTACTTTTTTTTATAGCCACCCGTTCGATTGCCGCACGGAAATCATTTTTCATATTCACTTTATGCCCTGTTGGCGCTTTTCTACAATCAAAATTTTTCCATTCCCGATATGGCGCTACGAAAATCAGCCAAATTTTATTGATCGCAGCCCCGGGAAAATCAATCCTTGGCTGCTAGTTCACTTATATAATTGAGGGTGTAGGAAAAAAAGGCCCTTCCACCCCGGGGCCAAATATCTCACCTCTAACCTAATTCATTCTTGTTATCGTTCACTTGCCCCCTTGCGTTCGCGCGCCAATGCTGCATAATAATGCGAACGTACGTGGCATGAAATACGTGGCACAACACCTTCCTCCCTCTCCCCCCCCCCCTACAAACGCTTTACATTGCGCGTGCCAGAATGCAATAAAATCATACCTCCAGATCGATGCCCAGGCGACCGTCCAGGACGACGCGTGCTCCAAGTGCTTTACACGACGTTCGCCAAGTTAGTAATGTAAAACCATCGGTGGCGTACGTTTACTGCTTCGTTCCGTTTCCTGCGCTACTCCGTTTGGTCGCTATTTACTAACCAACCTGCCTGGCCAGCCCAGGACTTGCGGGGCTGCGTGCACCGGGCGCTATCCCGCAAACGGGAACGGATGGAAAGCTTGCATGAATAATTTAACAATTATACAATTGCATTTAATGCCAGCCGTTCATTAAGTGCTTTTGAACCGGAAACGGCACTTTTCCTGTTCGATGTGGAAGCCCGATGGGTAGCGAGTGCCCTCCGATGGTTGACCAGGTAAATGCTGCAGCTGCAAGTCCGGTCCACCATTCGCTCTGTTGCGAAGCGAAGGACTGCTACAACACGGAGTGGGGTGGTTTTTTTAAAGATTTTTATCGTGTGCTAGGGAATATATTCGCGCCATAATTACAATGATTTACAATGTGTCTTGGTGATTATCAGCAGGACTTGGAAGTAGGAAGCAGCAAGGGAAAGATTGCTGCAAGTCGGCTGGGGCGGGCTACGAGGCGAAATGATGTGTTTTGTTACCCGATTGTGTTAAAATTAATTTCAATCGCTATATTTGCAGCAATTTTAGGTTTACGTTTCACGTTAGTATTACGGCCATGCTGGCACATAGACGCAAACAGATATACGTTGATTAAATAATTGTCCCAAATGAGACGATGGTCTGGCAGCCGAAAATGGTGCCAGATGGCCTTCCGAGACATTAAACATGCAAACGAGTGGTCATCACCCAGCGGTCGTGTCCTCTATGGACGACCTTTGTTGAGGTGTGAGCCCAGCGGAATACTGAATGTGCACAGAATGACGTAGCTGTGAAACAAGCTGCACGAAATGAACTGAATCGAGAGTAGCTAATTACGGTTTACAAAACAAAAGGAAAGCTTTGTGCAAAGAAAACGATTGTTAGAGCAGTTAAATAAAAACTGTGTCTATCTTCTGCTAGCACTTACGGACTCTTAGTATATTATCGCCTTTCCAATACAAACTGCACAATATTTGTTAATTTGTGGTCCTTGAATGTCGTACTTGAAGCCATTCAATTTGGTTGTTTGATGTTGTTCGATTTGGAGACACAACCAGAAAAGACAATAATTAAACAGTTAACCTCGACAACAAAACCTACTATTTTCATTTGAACATTTTCAATCTGTCCCTTTATTTTTATCACATTTTTGTTTCCCTTGTTTGGAAAACCTCTTATTCATATAAGCTGTTTCAATGGTGTGTGAAAGGCTTTGTTCTTTAGTCTGCAACCGCATTCAATATTTCCTAAAGCAACTGTTAAATATGTGCGTACTGCATATGATGGTTGAATCTAATCCTGCTACTACTGAATCTATACGAGCAACAAATCATCTTCAAAGATTGTTGAGGATACATTCCTTTTCGGTTAATCCAACCTTGTTTTAGTACAAATGAATGATTAACTTCCATCGTAACGTCGCGAAATGCGAGTACCGTAGAAAAAATGATACTAATCGCGACATTTTGGTCTCTCCTATTCTGTTCTAAAACCTGTTGTGTTCTAACACAGAAACGTTCTTAGAACAAATATCAAATTTGATGCGGAAACCTGAGGGTCGTCTGCAAAAGTGCAAAAAATGGATGGAAAAATACAAATTTTCTGCAATTTTGGCCCAGAACAGTATGTAAAAAGGAATAATATGTTTAGCTTTTGTGTCATGGTCTAATTGCTGCAATTGCGGTACTATAGATTTCTTCTTCTTCTTTGGCTCAACAACCGACGTCGGTTAAGGCCTGCCTGTACCCACTTGTTGGCTTGGCTTTCAGTGACTAATTGATTCCCCCCCATAGCAGGATAGTCAGTCATACGTATGCATTATAGATTATAGATTATAGTATTATAGATTTATACATATTAATTTGGCTTCAGGTTGGAATTAACAACCTAACTATCTACGCAGTCATGCCACCCTATACAGGCTTCCAGGACTTATTAGTACCAGAAAGATAGTCTGGCCTTACTTCAGGCTACGATGCGGATGAGAATCAGTTCAGCTTTATTATCATCGATACAATGCACTTCAAACTTCTTCTTCTTCTTCTTTGGCACAACAACCGTTGTCGGTCAAGGCCTGTCTGGCCTGTACCCACTAGTGAAGTGAGCTTGGCTGTCAGTGACTTCTTGATTACCCATAGCAGGATAGTCAGTCCTACTTATGGGATTACGGTCTATTCGGGGCTTGAACTTATGACGGGTATGTTGTTAAGTCGTACGACTACGAGTACCACCAGACCGGCACTTTAAACTACATTATGTATTTTGTTCTAAAAAAAATTGTTCCCACTTGTACTAAAATATTATATTAATAAAATATGTACTAAAACGGTTTTGTCCCTCTTTTCTTCTTATTTCACAGCTCTGTTATGGTGTAAAAGTATCGTGATACTTCTCACAGTAAAATCCAACGTTCTTCCATTACCGTGCAGTGCGTGAATGATTCCACAGCACTAGCGTTGCTGTACTAAAAACAAAAGCCCCACACCTGTGTACCCGTTGGTGCGCTCAATGTATGAGCTCGGAAAGAGTGTGCGCCACCAATAGATGAGCGGCTGCCCCCGAACGCCCGAAGTCGAACCACGCCAACGAGGACGATAACGCCGCCAACAAACGACGACGGTTCGGAGCTGGTACGCATTCGCCCCCTTCGCCGACGCCACGTCATGACCGGAGCTGAGGTAACCGTCCTCCCGGATCCGGTGACGCAGTGATGCGGCGAGGGTGCAATGCTTATCTCGCCCGTCTCTGTTTCAGGAGTTACGATGCATGGGCTGAGTCACCTGCAAACCGGCTCAACCCTGGAGGCGCTCACGCAGGCCACGATCATCCTCATCCTAGCGGTCGCCATCGTCATCTCGAACCTCATCGTAGTAGCTACATATCTTAACTTTAAGGGTGAGTTGCTGTAGCAGCGGACGGTGAAATCGGACATCGCGTCATTCGTCCACGTTTGGATTCGTTGCAGGACCTCATGAGGTTATAAACTATTACCTGCTGTCGCTAGCGGTCGCCGACCTGCTGTGCGGTCTGTTCATCGTTTCGCTCTCGGTGTATCCGGCCTTCAGCGGAGAATGGATATACGGCGACGTGGTGTGCCGGATGGTCGGCTACCTGGAGGTGACGCTCTGGTCGATCTCGGTCTACACCTTCATGTGGATCTCGGTCGATCGCTATCTGGCGGTGCGGAAGCCACTGCGCTACGAAACGATCCAAACCAAGACGAGGTAAATGTTGCACTTCCGGCTCGGTGGACAGGCGGCCCACTTACCGGCACCGTTCACCGGTGACCGATGATGATGTTCCCTCCCCTCCTCCTTTGATCCTTCACCCTGTTACCCCTATCATACCCCATGAAAGATCCCACTGTACAGCTCCACTGAGTTGGCGCGTACAACACACACAGCCAAAAAAACCCACACACACAGACCGATGATACAATACACTGATACAATACGTATACTGCGCGCCCACTTCATCACCACACAACACTTTCAACACCCACAGTTGGGGTCTCGATTTCCCATGGAGGGTCCCAGATTCCGGACACTCCCACCCACCCACCCCCTTTCGACGTCTGCCAACACCATCGCACTTTGGTGTGACTGTTTCGTTGTCGTGCGTGTGTGTGTACGTGTGTGTGTGTGTGCCTATGACTTATTTGTGTACCAATGCGTGATGTACTGTATCGTAAGATGTAGTTGTGCAACGTACCTCACAGTGTGATTGTTTTTTTGTTGTGTTTTTTTTTCTTCATATATATATTTCGTTATTGTTTCGGTTTTCTTCTGAACAATTTTTTTCTTAACTAAATACTCACCCTCGTTTGTTGACACCCCGCGAATGAATGGTTATGTGTTATATAGTGTAATACAAAACCAGACAAACTTCCATTTGGTTGAAGTAATGCTTGACTGAAGTTGATTTTCTCACACAATTTGTGCAATGTGTTATCTCTACTTTGTTAAAGAACTTTTGTTAACAGTTTCGTAATCTCGTTGCGTTACACTTCTTCTAAAAAACTTCAACTTGTTTTTTGAATGTTGGTTGGTTGGAAAATGTATTTCCTCTTCTTCTTGTTTTTGTTGTTACAATCTCTCTTTATACCTTGTTAGTTTTTCCATTTTTCCGAAACGTATTTTTTGTTTATTTTTGTGTTATCTCTCTCTCTCTATCCCATCTCCCGCCCTCTCCGTATCATCCATGTTTGAGCCGTATCTTATTCTATCTTTCTCTTTCTCTCGTTCTTTCGTCGGGTCCGTCCCCTCTGGATGGCACACTAAAACCCACTCCAATTTATGGCATCCCCTTTATGGCAACGCATGGCGGTTGCGGTTTTGATGCGCGACACACTCCACCAACTTGCGCAACTCCCAACTGCACAACCGATCGCGTGCATGCGATTGTGGCCTGTTGTACACACTGATAAAAACACACACACACACACATGCGCCCGCACACACACACGCATTTACACACTTACATGTACATCCTCCCTTGATCACCTTTCCCACGTACACCACCGACAAAATCGAATAATCGAACTAATCAAACTAATCAAAACTGATGTTGTGGAATGCTCTGGCCATTACTTTTAAAATTTTGTGCGAGTATGTGTGTGTGTATGTGGGTATGTGAGAGTGTGTATGTGTGAGCGTGTGTGTGTGTGTGTGTGTGGGTGGGTGTGTGTGTATGTGTGCATTTGTGCGTGGGGAGGGTGCACACGGGAGAGAGAAAATGAAAGAACGGAACGGAAAAAAACCCTTTATTGATCGATGTTTGTTCGTGTGTGATGTTCTACTCCCTCCTTCAATACTAATACTAATATCTAGGAATGGAAGGTTTGAATACTTTAGCCAGTTGAATACTTTCCCTATATATATAAATATTTTATTTTTATAAAATGAGCTCCTTCCCGCCCAGTTTGGTTTCCTGTTTTAGCAAACTATCCCTGTATCTTTGGTAAACTTGGTTTCCTTTCTTTTTAATGCGGTCTATTTTGGACATTGCAATTCCTTTGCTTTTGTAGCACTTGTTTTGCTACTTATCGAAGAAAAAAAAAACAATTAGTACACTGCACCATTCCCTTATCATTTCGCTGTACAAAGAAGTAGAGCTATATTGGTTTAGATATTGGTTTATGTGTTATTTGGATAGTTTTCCTTTCGATCCGTTGGGTAGTCCGCACCATCGCAGTAGAGGTTAACGTAGATAGTATACTTAGTTCCTTGCAAAATTTAGTAATCCAGCACGACCAATTGCACTATGAATACATTTCTAGATCTGTTAATCTAGATCTCGCAAACACACCTTTTCAATTTATTTACTTTATTTTATCTTAATGATTTACTCATTACTCATTTTCCTTGTTTATTAACATATTTTTCAACATAATATATTCAACGAAATAGTATACAAAACGTTTAAAAATCCTAAATGAAAATCATTCGCCGTTTCTCATAAATTCCAGTACAGTAGAGATTGACTAATTTTGTATTAAAATTGAAGCCAATGAAGCTTAAACTCCATTAGTGAGTCACTGTATTTATAGTAACTCATACGGTGGCGCCCTCTGTTAGCAACGCGAGATACTATCCTAAGGGTTAATGCTGATAAAAAAATCCCTAAAAATTATGTTTCTTGAACATTATAATTAGAAACAATACATCTTTATACAATCTGTTATAACAATCCGCTCTCCATCAACCATCATGCCCGTTACCCCTTTTCTTGAGCGATCTCATACCCCCCCCCCCCTCCTATATATGTTCTATACTCTTTCTGTTTAGTAAAAGTGATACAACTTCGCACCACCGCTTAGTTTGTAGAGGTAGTTAATTGTTCCCCACGCCGCACTCTGGCACGTGCACGACCCCCTATCCCCCAGCAGGGCGCAAGCCGTTTGCGTTCCACGTAAACGCTGTAAACCACACACGCAGCTTGGCCGCGTGCGCTATCGTTGCGCTGTTGTCGTGTTTGTAGTTGCGCTGCGTAGATGTTTTTTTTTTTGTTTCCAATTGTGCCGTACACACCCTCAGCCCCCTCTCAGCCGCCCATACACAACCCTCTGCCACCACTTAACTACTGCCACCTGTCACGCCACGTGGGACGGGGGTTTGACAACGCTTCCTTGTGTTTTCTTCTTCATTTGTTTCTCCTTTTGTTTTGTGTTTGCATTCTTTACCGTATCTCTCTGTATGATAAGCCTTATGCTGCGTATTTTGCGTTATTCCTTAATCCGTAATTACCGTATTCGTATTCGGGATTAATGCCTAGACGCTTGATTGGAAGCGAAGCCAGCCCGAACAGAGCGTACTAACGGATCGAAATCCTCTCTTTCTCTCTCTTTCTCTCTCTTTTTTTCTCTCTCTGTTTCTCTCTGTCTCTCTCTCTCTCTCTGTTTTTTTTTTCGTTTTCCTTTCGCTTTTTTTCTTCACCCACTTGCTCGCTCTCTGTCTGACCCGTAACAACCCCTCCCCTACCTACCCCAACTCACCCTCCCCCATCCCCTGTCCCTTCACTCTTCCCCTCCCATCCAACCCACCGATTTCCCGATAAAGATGCCAATGCTGGATGGCGTTCACGTGGATCTCGGCAGCCATGCTTTGCTGTCCACCGCTGCTCGGCTACAACGAGGCCAACTACAGTAAAACCACCAACATCTGTATGCTCGAGTGGGGCAACATGGCGGCTTATAGCGCAACGCTGGCAATCCTAGTCCTGGGGCCGAGTGTCATCTCGATCGTCTACAACTACGGCTACATCTTCACGATGATGCGCAAAGTGCGATCGGGTGCACCGATCCACGATAAGGAGTACGCCACGGCGCTCGCCGAGAACCTAGCGAACCCCAGTCACTGCATGTCGTTCGCATTGGTGTTTTCCTTCTGGATCTCGTGGGCACCGTACATTGGGTTGCGCATCTACGAGCTGGTGTCCGGGGAGACGATCGACAATCCGCTGCTGCACTTCGGCGCCGTCTGGATCGGCATCCTCAACTCGTTCTGGAAGATCATCATCATGACGAGCATGTCGCAGCAGTTCCGGCTGCTGGTGCGGCTCCTCTTCCTCACGATCTGCTGCAAGACGAAGGGCCGGCTGCAGGCGGAGCTGATCGGGCTGGATCCGGACGACTAAGGCGGGACGGACTGCACAGACGGACGGATGGACTTCACAAACACGCGCACTGCTCTGGTCAGCCGGTGAGCACGATTCCGGAGAGTTGAATCGAACGATCGTACAATCAACTTTACTTACACACACACACAGAGATACACACACAGATACACACAAACACTTTGTGCTATTAAACTGTACCGACCCGATCCCGGGACAGTCCCAGTGGAGTAGGGTTAATAAGGGAGTTAGGGTAGTTGGCAGCGAACTCAAGCAAGAGAAGAAAAAAACCACGCGCTTTTTATTCGGCAGGGTTAGAGCAAGGTAGTTCCCGGCGTACAATTACCACTCAAGCGAAACCATCGACAGCAAACTGCACTACTACTACTACTACTAATACTGCTATTGCTACTATCGACTACTACTTCTACTACTAAGAAGAGCGCTGACTTAGGCCGCCGTTAGACAGCGATGGCAAACATTGTATCTTATTCTCCCTTATATACCGCCCGCGCCATATAGCCGTACTCCTCTTATACACAGTATAAACGTGCGTGTTTACAGGTTATCCCGTTTTACTTCAATCGATAGGCCGTAGGAAGCGCCGCTATAAGGCTGCATTAACTTCTAGCTGCTAAGAAGGCGGGAGCAGATCTCGACAGCTAGTAGCCTAGTACACTATGCACCTGCTACTGCTGCTGCACCCACTTTGTCGCGTGCCTGTCTCTCGGGTAGTGTCTCTCGGCGCGGTAGACTCAATTACATTGCTACAAAACTGTGGGCTGTGTCTGTGTGTTTGTGGGAGAAAGGCGCAGAATGATTGGAGAAAAAAAACCTATTCCCCCCATTAGAACCTTTTGAACAATCAATCAATTTGTCTCGAATAGATCTTTCAATGTTTGTGTGCTGTTTGTTGGGCGAACGTTGCGCTCTAAGCTAGTACTGTGCAGACCGTTCGTGTTGGAGAGGCATGAAAGAATGCAACAAACTAACCTTTTGAGTGAGACAGCAAGACGAGCTGCTGCGATGTTTCTTTCTCCACGTGCGTTGCGTTCCAGCAGTACGATGGATAGAGCGAGAGAGAGAGAGAGAGAGAGAGGACTTCAGCAAATGAAGGTTCCGGTACTTAAGCAAACACATTATTTCAGGGCTCACCAATAACCGATACATACTGTGGATCGAATTCATACGCTATCGGAATCAATATACAAGGGAGAGAAGGCGAACAAGAAGAAGAAGAAGAAAAAACACACCGAAACTGCATCAGTAAAGTAGCGCAAAGCGACTACAGTTAGATGATAAAACATTTGCAAACCATGCCAAAAAGCTAAGATGGAAGATGGTATAAACTACCAAACAAACTAGCGATACAGCAGAGGTGACAGAAGAACAGGGTTAGGAAGTAACGCATCAGGCCGCTACCACTAGCAAGCAAGCAAGCAGCGCTTACTACTGCACACGCTTGCAAACAAAAAGAGAGCCAAAAAGCCGTACATAGACAGCCGCAAGCCGAAATCCAAGGCGTATAGAGATTGTAGGTACGCAAGCCTGTCAGCAGTTTCAAGTGTATGGTTATATTTTCTAGATTTTTAAACGAGTGAGACTAAACCAATGTAAAAGTAAAAGTAAACGAAACAAAACACACTATTTGCACGCATCGCAAAGAAATGCTTGCAATTGCAACACACACTCACACAGGCAAGTGGAAATGTAGAGAGAAAGAGAGAAACGAAACATATAAACAAACAAAACAAAAAGGTGTAGAAAGACGTAAGCAAACAAACAAACAAAAAACAGTAAGTGTGCATGTTTAATCTTTAATAAATGAAAACAAAATATTGTAGCAGTAGACAGCGAAGGGCGAAAGAGAAACTTGTTAAACGAAATGCAAAACAAAACAGTAGCCAACTGCACCAGCTAATCGCGCAGGATCGGATTGTTTGCTCCGAATCGCATGCTGGAGCAGTGTATGAAACTAAATGTGCGATCTCATCGTTAGAGCAGATCAGTTTGGTTTTCGACAGCTCATCCCACATTTTTCGGAGACAGGGCGTTGTGAGTCCTGTTCTCCTCCCCACATCGAAGCAATAATACCCCACCATTAGGCGGCACCACACAATTCCTTTCCTCTCCCACCCGTGCCCATTGTTATTCGTTAGTAGACCGGCTGCTTTGTTTTTGGGTGGGGGAACTGCGTAATTATCTATTGCCAGGTTAATCCAGTCTCCAGGCAATGGGAATCGATGCAAGAGTCGAACCAGCTTTGTTAGCCACTACTTATGTACATAGGGAACCACTTTCGCTCTCTGTTTGTTAGTAGCGTATGGGTTAGATACTGTAGAATTTTGCTGTTAAGTTGGAATATTGGGCAAAGAGAAGTGCGTTTTAATATTCACGTTAGACTCTCTTTTCTCCTGATTATTGATGTGAATACTTAATTTTTCTTTCTAAATTAACTTAAACAGTCGCGGAACAACAACGATCCTTTTCGGTCCCGGGTCAAACTACTAGCAAAGCTTTCGGTTTTTTCCTCCCAAAAAAAAATAGAAACAACCTTTGTGCAAAATCAATACAGTGGCATGATGAACTAGACACCACAGAAGTCGGTAAAAGAATAGGCTAATAATTATTTAATCGTAAGTTCGTTAACATTTCGTACAAATGTTTGTTCGATGCTCTTAGTAGTCGTTACCAGAAAAAGAAAAACAAAAAAACCCGGAGAAGCGAAACGAGTACATAAGTGAAAAATAGAACACCAGAATCACGAACCGACGCAAACACACAGGTAAAAGCAAGCTGGAATAAAAGTAAAATAAAACAATGTTAATAAGCTAACGTAGGCAAGCTAATAGGGACAGGGAAAATGGAGCAGCGCATTAAACCGTACTGCAATAAGTAATGATACACAGAAGTAAACGTAAGCAAGTAAACGAGTTTAGTATGGTACGGTAGCGTAAAAAGGAAGGACGGTCTCGATCGGTGGTTTAACGTCGCGGGTACGAACACGGGCACGGGAACTAATCTTAAGAATGCAGGAAAAGTAATAGTAATGACACTGCAGAAAAACAGGGACATTTCCTTAGCAAATGGTTCAATCATTCCTTTAACATTTGTTTGTAAGAAGCAGCCGCAGCAGCAGCAGCAGCAGTTAGAGAAAGATGGGCGCAAAGGAGTGTGAGTTTTGGCACAATACCTGGAGCTGGATCCTCCTTGCGTGTGATCGACCGCGAACAGCACTGGTGCACTGGATCCAATAATGTCCTTCCATGCGATCACTAGCCAGTTCTACTAATAATGTTACGTTTAAAACCACAGCTACTATTACTATTACTACTACTACTACAGCTACATCTACACCTGTCTTAGCCCAACTTTGAATTGTGCACAGAAAGGTGCCGAAGTAATGTATCAGTCAGACACACACTCACCCACACTAGTGCCCTTTTCCGCTCGGCCCACTACTTAATTCGGGAGCAAGCAATACCAAAAAGCCTCCCTCCCTAGCCAGTCCCCGCGCCCCATTAACCAGTCTGTACTATCATGGTTTTGGCATATATGTTTCCATAAGGCCTACATACACACCGAACTAACACATGCACAGACACACACACACGTACATAATTACCATGTAATCCAGGGTAGCAAAAAGATGTAGGGATGCTATTTCCCGTGCAGGTCCCGTGAAATTCGTCACACGCGCGTGTAACGCCTCTCCTGGCGCCTCACGGCGTGTTTGTTTAGATTAGCAACTCTTTATCAGAGATCAAACATGGTTGTTGAAACGGTAAGGTAAATGGAATAACGAAACTGCCCCCAAGTGTTGGCGAACGTTTGTTTTTTGGTGTGAGTTGCCAGCATGTCAAAACTATTTCCTTCGAAACGGGGTAAAGCGTAACGCCCAGACAGAAACCAAAGCAACGTACTTGGCGAGTGACGAGCAGGAGGTGATCTTAATTTACTAAAAAAAATGTATGAACCCTTTTAACGATCCTTACTACAACAAGCTGTACGGTTGTTGCTTCATCGCCGTGTCTCTGATCGCTCTGATCAAGATTTCACCCCTCCGGAGTAAATCGATTTTAAGCTATACTTCTTTCACACACTGCGCAACACTAGCTGATAGTAGCGGGAGCTGATATAGGGAAGAAGACAAAAAGATAGAGCTACGTTTTAAACGACTTGCAAAAACAGAAACCAGATCCGTATAATCTCACATAAACAAAATCACATGTTTTTAAGAACAAACTTACACCGCTACTGAAATTCAAATCCAAATATAACCGTTACAATGCGTTACACTCCGATACGCGTTACAGTCTAAGTAGCCCGCCAATTCAGGGTTAGACAACCGTTGCTTGTAGTGTACGGAAACGTTGTTCAATCCAGGATTAGGCTTATTAGGTCGGTGGTTTAGTACGGTCTGTGGGTGAAGAGAGTGCCGAAAACCCGAAAATGAAAAAAAGTGTGGTTGTGTGGTTTTACTTCTACTACATTTTCCACCCCGTTGTCACGTCTTACCCCGTACAGCAAAGGCACACCAGCACGTGCCGTGGATGAGTGTGTGTGCGTGTGTGCGTGCACAGGGGCTGTATGTAATTCCATATTTCGCTTCGGTCGTAGACTAGTGTTCACTAACAAACAAATACACAGTGATGGAGAGAGAGATAGAGAGAGAACGGTTGGTCGTGATGACTCCCGTTCACGTTTATTACATGTATGCGCATATACCTTAGTCAGGTTAATAGAATTGCTCAGCTCTGAGTGGACGGATTGGGACGCGTTTCGGGCGAACTTTCTCACTTTTTCTCTCTCACACTCGATGGATGACGCTATAAAGTCGAACATTTAATCTCATTGGCTATTGATACGTGTAAACAGGCAAACAGAAAACAGTTTCAGTAGTACTTGCGGCTAAGCTTAGTGCAAACAAACACACACACACAAAACAGAAAGCAAGCCAACCGTTGCTTGAATTTGACGAACGAATTTAATCGATACGTTTCATGGGATATTTATCTGTTTGATATTTTTTATTTGTTTCGTTAGATTTTTTTTTTCAAGACTTAACAAGAGTTTAACAAGAGTTTTAGAAGGTTAACATATTCAGTACTTTTCTTAGACAATTTGTCAACTTTTTATTCAAATTTAAAAGGCATTACTTTCATACAATACTTCAAAATGATTGTTCTACTTTATAATTTATTTACACAATACTTCATATTCGGTGTTATCTTTCTTTTTTATTCTTTACAAACACGACTGCACATGCCGGTCATAAAAAGGCATGAGCACATAGGAAACTAGTTGTCCTGGGCTCATGGGGAGACAAAAAAAAACAACAAAACTATGTACAAGGCGCAAGTGAAGGCTACCGGAACAAATGCAAACCAAAACCACACATGTACACACACTTTGTAGAAGCTTCCGTATATAATCAATTAAACAAAATTGTGGGAAATAAAACTACAGCATTGTAGCATTCGCAGCCGGCAGCAAAGAGACGTAACATGTAATTCACGAAGAAGAACAAAAAAAACATTAGAATATTTGAAAACTGGCTGTTCCATCATAGCGTGAATGAAAACGATTAAGAAGTAAAAACAAAAGAAACTTAGAAAGAAATGTGTGACGAATGATGTCCAGATTTTTTAATTTATAATAAACCATTTCCAAATAAAAAAAAAGAAAATGCATTTTTGGCAATGGTTATTTTTTTCTCCCCGAAAGGGTATTTGGATATCACACAACGCGTTAAATTTCACGAGAGGATTATCTTGCCATATGAATGAAAGTGAACAATTTCCCAATAACGGCCACAATTTAAAAACCTAAATTACCAAAATAACCTTTCCACAGCTAGCAAAATATCCCATCCATCAGCTGAATGTCAAACGCCAAACCTGCAACACGGTACCATAAACGCACCGAAGCAACAAACTTATTTTTGCGAGAGAGCGAATTTGCTCGCGTTTTTCTCTCAGCACGGTTCAAGGGCAAGCGAGATGGCCGCATCGGGAGGCGGCTGCACGAGCGAGACAACCCGCTCAGCTGCCAACTGACAGGTCGCGTCGCACACACGCACGCACGCATACACATATCGTAAGCTGAAACGGTGATCCGCTTTGCCAAACAAGTCGTGCATTATTTTGGTGTGTGCGCCAGACAAACTAGCAGCTCTCCGGATGTGCAGCTTCTTTATTTTTGCTGCGCGATCGAAAATGGTGAGCGTTTCGGGAAAACCGTGACCATCGAATTGTGTGTGTGTGTGTGTGTGTGTGTGTGTGTGTGTGTGTGTGTGTTTGTGATGATTTTCCATGCCCGCTAAATGTAGGCGTCCCACGGTGGAAAGTGTTTTAATTTCCCCAGCCCTTCAGTAAGGTGGCATTTAGCAGCAAAAGCAACGAAAACGAACGAAAAACGAAGGGGTGGAAAGGAACGTGCACAACGCGACCGTCGATGTGTGTGTGTGTGTGTGTGCGTGGTTTGCATGAGTGTGCCTTGTGGTGCGAGAGAGTGTGTTGTTTCTTTATTTTCGGGTCAAAGTGATTTTGTTGTGTTGTGCTGTGGCAAGAAGCGTCGTCTCACGCATTCTCACTGTGTTCGTGGGGGAAGGGTGGGTAATGTGTACGCAAAGACTGGTGGAAAGGTACTAGCGGTGGCTTGTGTTCATGTGTGCGTGTGTGTGTGTGATGTTGTACAAGGGCGCACAAGGAGGACGCACCGTCGAAAGTGCGAAGTAGCAACGACGCACTAAAATACATGGCCAACCAGCAGCAGCACAACACAACAAAAAATACACACAAACACACACAGCTCAACACCGTTGCAGGAGGTCTCGACCGCGCGCGTGTGCTCGCATGTGGGCGTGTGTGTGTCAACGGACGTGTTTTTGTTGTTGTTGTTTTGCCTTCATCTTTTCCTCCAGCCACAATTCGCGTTCTTTTCCGTGTTGAGTCTGTTTTCGTTTCGAATTGCGTAGCGGTTTCAGCTCTCTCACGGGGCCTACCGTGTGTCTGCGCGTGTGTGTGCGTGTATGTGCTTCGAATGGCCGTCGAAAGTGAATAGCTTGCGAGAAAAGCGAAACAGCAACACGGGCCTCTGGGTACGGCCTGCTACGATGGACGGTTCAAGTTCTTCCTCCATGCAGCAAAGGTTCCATGGCGTACATGGGGAGAAAAGCAGTGGTTCCTCTTTCCGCCGGTGTGTGTGTGTGTGTATGTTTCACCAGCCAGCCATGTTGAGAAGTACGGCGACTAACTGACAACATATTGTTCCGGTTGAGGGTTTTTTTGCTGTTGTTTGCCGTTGCTAAATTTGTCCTTTTCCGTTGCCCCGTCGAAGCAATAGAGAACGTCTTTCTCGTACAAACAATGGCGCTGTGTCCGTGCGTGTGCGTGTGCGTGCGCTTCGTGTGTGTGTGTGGGTTGGAGGTGTGCGCTCCAACTGGTGTGTGTGTGTGTGTGTGTGTGTGTGTATTTTCCAAATCGTGAGAAACGAGGGGATGTTGGGAAAGTTCTATACCCTCCCTCAACGAACACGGTAACAACGGGCCGGGAAAGGGACAGCAGCGTCAGGTTGTGATTGTTGCATTTTTCCTTTACCATGAAACAAACCGACACAAACACACACACACACACGCACACACACCGCAGACAGGCGAATTGATTTGCGCGTGAAAGAAGAAAAATAAGACGACGAAGAAGAGGTCGCAAAGCAACAAAATACTGCGTTTCAAAATTTTGGCCCCATACCTTTTGGGTGGTGGGATTGGACCAAGAAATGACCCTGCTGCTAGTGCTGGAAAGGAGAGTGTAAAGGCGGAGCGGCGAAAGGGATGAATGTTTTCTTCTTTTTGCTCTTGCATTAAGTCTGTTGGCGTGATTTCTTATCGCGCGAGGCAAGGAGAGCCGGACGGGGTTGTTTACAACACACATACACCCCCCGCACACACACCCCCCATTTTTCCCCTTTCTCCTCCTCTTACTCCTCGTCCGCCACCTCCAGCAACCCTCTCCGCAAGCGATTAAAATGCTCTCTTTATTGCCCCCCCCCCCCCCCTTGATTGCTGCTGCTGCTGTGCTGCTTGTGTGTGTTACCACCTGTTGGCGAGGGGGGTTGTTTGAAAAAGCCCACAGAAAAAAATGGACAAATTTCCACCCACACGAGCATGGACAATGATGGCTTCGATGGTCAAAATGGAGTGAAGTCGGCATTAATTAATTTCAGAACGAACCCATTACTCTTTCGCTCGGTGCAATACTCTGCAATGGGGGATGAAAAAAGTGCAGTGAACGCGGATGCCCTCTCTCTGTCACTTTTTCTCTCCATCCCTCTCCCTCGCTCTTTCTCTGTCTCATTCTCTCGTACTCGCTTTCTCTCACACATCTCGCCTACTGCCGTTTGGTTGATGATTGAAAAGCATCATCACAATATTGTGCTGTACCGTGGTGTTGTTGTTGTGTTGTGTTATGTTGGAGAAGGTGCTGACGGAGGAAATATTGGCGAACGACGGTGTGTGCGTGTGTGTGAGAGAGAAAGAGAGCAACTGTTTGTGGGGTGAAGGGGGTTACTTTTGGTTTGTGTGTGTGTCCGTGTGCCCGAAAGATGGATGAAAGTGGCGAAAGAAAATGCTCTCATCACATCCTTCTTTCCACCCGGGGAACTGATCGCGTCAAGAAGGATCGCTTAAAAGTACCGTTGTTTTTCAGTTTCTTTATTGTTCTGGTAGTTTAGGAAAAAATGTACAGTGTGCTACATTATTGTCAGCTGAGCTGTGCGTAAATGTGCGTGTGATATTTTGCACCTAAATTGTTGTTCTACTCGCTTCCTCCCTTTGTTTGGAACTTTCTCCCACGTTGATGTGCTGATGTGAAATTTTCTACTGTGCTTATTCTTTTTTTTTACTATTATTCATCCTTTTTGTTCACCTTTTTTCCATGTTTGTGCCGCCGCTGTGTTTTGTGTTGTGAAAGCAGTGAAGCGCGATCAAGCAGCGGTTTAGCGCCACGAAACTTATAAACGACGACGAAAGGTGTATGTTTGTGTGTGTCACTCGCTCTATGTGTTTGTGAGTGCATATGTTTCGAGCGTGAGTGAGAGAAAGAAAGTTTTGGCAATAGTAAAAGAAAAAGAAAAAGAAGAGCAACCTTTCTTCCCCCCTCCATCATCGTCATCTCTACGGGGGCGCCACACGGTGTGTGTGTTGTTTGTCGGTCGATGAGGAGGAGACCGAGACGAGCCAGAAGTGAAGTGAGAGCAACGTGAGAGAAAGCATCGCCGCTGCCGCCACCGCAACAACGAATTAGGTGTACTGTTGCCGAAAGGGAAGGGAAAGCAAGAGGTGTGAGGGGGAAACCAGCCCGCGGCACACGCCTGTCGCACGGCGGCGTGTGTGTGTGTGAAACGTGGAGGGCAAAACCGCTACTAACAGCGCCCCACCGCACCGTGTGTACGACCTGCTGCCACCCACCACCCTCAAAATCGCGACCGCCCCCTGTCCCACGCTCTCCGTCCCTTCCCTGGGCACAGAGGTGGTACCGACGAAACCAGACGAACTGGAACAAGCGGGGACAGCAGGCCGCGAGCGAGCGAGCAAAATCTACACTCCCCGCTACACCCCTCCCCACCTACACACCGCCCAACCCGTGTGCCCCGTGGCCGATCGTGCACGGGCGGCGATCGTCGCGCCACCCTTCCCTCTGCAGGCGCGGCGCGAGTCAGCGAAGAAGCAGTGGCCAAGAAGTGAACTATAACGAAACACACTCAGGTATGGTTTTGTACATTGACCTTGTTTCATACGCCGTCACTTGGACGCACAAACATTTACACACACACACACACTGATGCATAGAAATCGTTTCTCGTGTTGTGTGGGGCCGCCGTCGTGGTGTGGTATGTTTCTTGCTGTGTGTGGTATGCACAACGACACACACGGCCCCACAGCCATGCTCGCAGTTGAACCTTGCCACTGACTGCACCATGCGCTCGGAAATAGCACCAAGAGGGACATTACGCAGGGGGTTCATTCTCGCACTTCGAAGAGGCTGCATTTTGATGTGTTTTGAGAGGTGTTGAAAAGTGAGGGTCAATTTTGCGTTCTTCGTACGTTGGACGGAATTATTTTCAAAAACCATTAGTGAACTGCACAAGAAGCGAACTGCAGTGATTTCATTGATAGGTTTACTGGTATTGCAGCTAGATGGCGGGTAGCTTTTGTGTGTGTGGTTTACAAGTTTTTCCAGGAGTTCTCATAGCTGTTGGAAACTTCAATGATTCTTTCTTCCGTGAAATGAACATAATGTAATGGGAATTGGACGCTATAGCACCATTGTTGGACAAATCCAATAGGAATTTCCAAGGATCCTGTTCAGATAGGGTGCCATAGAGTGCAATTTCCAACATGTGAAGTTCACTTCCAATAAGACAGAATCAAGGAAGTATCCCACAACTATGTGAAGCCCTGAAAAATCCTGTAAATGTTCTACTTTCTAAGCACAATCCAGCACCGGCGTAGGTTTGGGTTAATGTTGACCTATGGCTTATTTGAAAATACAATACAATACAATTTCAACCATTTCACTTGTACGCGGTCCGGGTAGCCTATTCTATACATGCGTCCGCTCCTGCAAAGCCGGACAGACCCATTTAGATCCTCCTCATGTGTAGCAAAAGACTGCAACTTATCCTTATACTTGACAGTCTGAACTCACTAGCTGAACTTCTATTACCAGCCAAACAGCTACAGAATTTGTGCTTTTGTGCATGAGGGTGCTCCCGTGGTATAGTCATCTAGTTGTACGACTTTATAATAACATGCCCGTCATGGTTTCAAGCCTCATATGGACCGTTCCCCCGTAGTCCTTGCTACGTTATGCTCTGAAAAAATCTCGAAAGGCTGGGCATAGGCCAGCATGTCCATGTAGGACTTTACGCCAAGTAGAAGAACCTTTTTTGTGTAATTGTTTTCCATACTGTTTTCATTCCAAGTACCAAATTTTGAATTGAACTGTAATAGCAAACAATCGAGCGTCTCAAGAAAGTCTCCATTGGTCGGTCGGCATGATCTGCGCGATCGTTATGCAAAAAACCGGATTTCTGAGTTTTTTTTTTGCGGTATAAAAGATCATTGTAATTTAAATAGTAACAATATTTGAGGTTTCTCTCTTCATATAATCAGTGGCATGTAAGAAAATGTTAGAGTTTTACCTTACTATGAATATTATTCAAGCCGGTCTCGTAGTACAGTCGTCAACTCGTACGACTTAACAACATGCCCGTCATGGGTTCAATCCCCAAATAGACCGTGCCGCCATACGTAGGACTGACTATCCTGCTTATGGTAACAATAAGTCACTGAAAGCCAAGCCCACTTTACTAGTGGGTACTGGCAGGCCTTGACCGACAACGGTTGTTAAGCCAAAGAAGAAGAAGATGAATATTATTCTCAGCAAATATGGTTTCCAAACTTCAAGCAGTCTTTCCATCATACTATTTTTATCCATTGCACATTTCTTCACAAAAGCGCACCATTATCAAATCACTTAATTTCCGTTCAACAATCCATGGGATCAAATGTACTCTCCAAAGTTCAATAAGTCCCAAAGGCCTGCTAGTAGAGCCTGCTTGCTTGACATACAAACGTTTCCTCTTTTCATGCATTTTTGGTTTAGTTATTAAAGTTAAAAGTCAACTAACTTTTCGAACTAGTTTTACGACGCTGGAAGACATTTTGGCGATCGAAAATGGAGTCGCAAAGTGGGTCAAAATGTTGACATTTTTGCTATTACTATCTGCAGAGCATATTAAAATGACAATTTTATCGAATCAAAAATAAACTCGAACACGATTTAACCTCGTTGTACTTAAAAAAGGAAAAGTTTACTACCCATATGACCACCGAGTGACCCATAGTGCACTGTCAGCTGCTCATGCGTCACGTACGCCCCGCTTCCTTGGTCGCGTTTGTTTGTTGTTTACATTTTACGACAGAAGCGAAGGGCTGCTAGAACGATCAAAAACACCTCTTTGTATACAGTGCTGTGATTGTGTGTGTGTGCGTGTCCGTGAGATTGTAGCGTGGAGCGCGAAGGGTTGATTTTATTTCACGGAAAGAGAACGCAAACAAAAATGGCTGCCGTCGGCGCGTGTGTGCCAGCCACCGGTTGGGGGGGACACACGAAACCCCGAATTCGTCATTCCGTCGTCCGTTCGAGATGCCCGTTTGCTGGAAAACATAAATAAGCCAAGAAGGTGTTCAATTAGAAGGGAGCGGGGGAAAAAAAGGACAAGGTGTTGACAGTGCACTTTTAATAATAGTTTCATTCGCAGGAAAAAGTAAACAAGCAAAAAGAATCATTTCATTAGTGCGAAATTGTTCCACTTTGCGACCGTATATTGAACCAGATTCTGATTGAGCACACACCTTTTTGCCGGACCTGTTTCCCAGGCGAAAACACAATCAACCGGCGCTTTTTTTGCAGTGTGGCGTGGTGGTCCGTGTGTTCCTTCCGTCTAATGATATCGCCCCTTTTTTCTTGGCTAATTAATGGATTTAAGCCAATGTGCCGAGAGCGAGAAAGAGAGACGCACCGCGATTGAATACGTCGTATCGGCCCATTGTTTGCTGACGCTGGCCAGGAGGGTTAAACGCTCCAACGAGAACCCCCAGATGTTGGGAATGGTGGTGCAACAGCAGTGTTTATATGCTGTTAGGGAGTCTTCGCGACTATCTACCCACATATTGATCCTGTTTTTGCTCTGCTCCCAGTTCGCTCCGTCCATTTGCTGCATCATAACCAAACGCGTGGGATGCATAAATCTGGGCGTCCTTTGAGCGGGGCACGCCACCTACGCGCGTAGCTAACAACAATGTGTGTTCATTTCGTGTCTATTATTGGAGGGCAAAATGGAGATTGAAGGCGTAGGTTTGTTCCACAGCACACGAGATGAGGCTTTGGTTTCGGTGGCAGAGAGCTTTGAAGCTCCCGGTAACACCATCAGGGTGAATGGCAAAATGTAGAGCGACAACATCATAGTAACCGTTGAAGCATCCGCCGTCACTAACATCACCACCACCACCAGCAGCTGCGGCGGTGACCGACATTCTCTTTTTTGGTTTACCTTTTTTCGCACCGCTTTTGGCGATGGGCACGGTTTTGTCAGCAGCTGCTGCACCTGCCGGTTATGTCTTTCGGGGTAGCGTTTTGTGCCTCAAATTCAGCTCACACCACGAGAGGTAAAGCCTCTATGTTCTCCGCTTTAGAGGATTTAGCAAAATCATTGTCATCTAGGCTTTCATGAACCCGAATATGGATATCTTCAGCTTTCAAAGCAATCTTCTGCTTTAAAAGGGGGCTAAAGATCTGATGCAATTAATGGCTTTACTTTTTTTGTCATCAGATCTTCCACGCATGTCGGCGTTGGTGAGGCTGCTCTTGTCCAGAGAATCAGACACCAGATGTGTGAGCTAGTAATGATATGACCGCATCTGAGGGAAAATTAGGTTATTCCACATCTGTAAACGATATTAAACTATCTTGACATCTGTTTCACTTCCGTCCCATATTTAATGTTTCTCTATTTTCCTCCCCTTACCTCTCACCCCTCACCGTAGGTTCTCGCCGTGGACTATGGATCCAATATTCTTTTCTCCCTCCAATGGAGTTCCTTCAGAGAGCAAGCTGGCAACGTACATGGTAAGTAAGACTAGACATCAAACACACTACACACACACACGCACAGGAAGTTAACTAAATTCCTTTTTCATCGATCGTATCTGTCCTCCAGAGTCGTCAAAACGGAACGACTGCCGCGTACGGACTGCCGATGGGTCTCTCCAAGATAACGCTCGATTCTCCCATATCGCTCAAAAAAACACAGGCAAGTATAGATCGTAGTAGCCTCGCGGACCGGTTTGTTTGCTAAATATTTTCCTCTAATTTGCTGCTTCGCTTCGCTTCCACCACCAGGTGACACCACAGTCGCCCGAATTCATTCCAAACAATCGACTGAGCACGTCCTCGTCGCCGAACTTTTACTCGTCCTACTCGATACTTAGCAGCAGCAATGGCAGCGCCGGCAGCAACGGCAGTACGGCCGCTGCCGCCGCCCAACCGCCGTCCCAGCAGGCCACCGTCGTACCGGCGGCGGTGCTGTCCTCGGTAGTGAAGAGCGGCGGGGTCGTCACCAACGGTGGCTACGTTGGGCCGGGTGGCGGCGGACCCGTACCGGGCAACATACTGGCCGGTGCACTCAGCAGCACATCCGCCTTTGCGGTCACACCGATCAAGGGTAAGTACGAGTGGGCAAACGGGACAGGTTGAAGGTTGAGAACCCTGTTTTGCTAAACCTTCTCTCTTTTGTTTTGCTTTTTCTTCCCCCAAACAGGACGAAACATGCTGCGAAACGAATCACCGCAAAGTACTAATACATCTCCCCGTATTACGCCCCAACCTTCACCACCGCCAATTACCACCAACATTCATCAAGTAAACTACCACTACTCTACTTTTGCTTTTGCTGTGCTCTTGTTGTTTTCTTTACTGTGGCCATCATTCTTTTAAAACCCGTTTGTGAAGGATTGTATTAATCGGGAGCTTGATTTGATGTTTCGTGGCTTGTTATCTAAAGTTGTGCGTTTTATGATTATAGAATTTTAATTTTGTTTTGGTTAAAATGTACAGTGAATTTTAAAAATTGATGCTTCCATATGATAGCCTGTACTGTGCGTAAAAATGGTCTTGTTTACACAGTTTAGCTATGTTTGTAAATTGTAAACTGTAAATTGTTTTACAGATCCACTCGGATCAAATTACTTGGTTTAACATGTACGTCTAGAATAGACCGTGAAATTTAGTTTTTTGTTATAATTCATGGAATATCGATCAAAATTTTATCGTACACCAAAAGAAAGGATATTCAATTCCCCAAATATTAAGACTGTAAAAGATATTGGAAATAATTAATACAACGAATTTCCATGTAATTCCCCTCAAATTCATTTTCACCGCGAACAAACCGGGGAATCTCAAGGAAATGCTCATATGTAATTAATTATTTCAATACGTTTTACAGTTTTTATATTTGGGGAATTAGATGTAAATAGTTGGGAAATTGAATTTATTTTCTTTTGGTGTACGATAAGCGACATAGTGACTAATATTTCATGAAATGTAGCAGAAAACCCCAAAAAAGCACGTTCAAATTCACTGAAACTGCAATCCGGGCTTAAAATATTGAAGAATGAAACGTTCAAAATGCAGGAATAAGATAGGATTTGATGAAACTTATTCCATTCGAATGTTTGTCCGCTGTTCGTAGATTAAAATGAGGTTAGAGTGTAACACTATAGGAAATTTTAATGAATACCCTTCGATTCCTATTGGTACAAAGCTTATCTTATTAGCTTATCGGCCAAAACAAGTCTTTTTATTTTTGTGTAGAGTAAGAAGGCCGTTATTGCACATGACAACTAAATTATGTCCTTGAAGGTGGTACGTTCGGCCACAACATCTTAAGTTTACATTAAATTGTTGGACTTCAAATCAGGGTGCTTTTGATGCTCAAAATGGGAAAAAAGGTGGAAACCAAAACTTAAATCTAGCTTAAGCCAATGTATTTAAAACAGAAACTGCGACAATATTTCAAGTATCATCAATTTGATAAGCCACTGTAGGTACATTACGTCGAAAATGCTAAAGAGTCATTTTAATTAACTTACACTACGAAAGGAAGGTTTTGCACCTTTGTTGTATAGATCTAAAATTGCAGCATAAACCTGTCCACAACCAAACACAAACACACGCATACACCCACTACTCTTGTCCGTGCCACATGTCGTCCAATCAATAACAAACGCGCTAACGCTTCTTGTAATTCTCTTCCTAAACACTCGTCGTCTGGCGCGCCGCAGGAAAATGTTGGTGGCACTACGTACTTCTATCCAACGGCAGCCAACCATCAGCTGTCGTCGAGCAGTACAGTTAACACGACTGATAACTCCTTTGTCCACATAGCAAGCTCACAAATTAATATAAGTTACACCCATCCAGGTAAGACAATGAGAACTTATTAACAGAACGGATTAGTCCTAATTTGTATCCACTCTTCTCTTCTCTCCTTTCTTGCCGCAGGACATGTTTACCCGGGACCTGCATCGCACGTGATCAACATGCAATCGAAGGCACAAGTGTCGGCCGCATTCTTCATGCAGGACGAGCTGCGGAACGACATTTTAGCGCGAAACGAACTCATCAACAGTATCGAGAGCGACGGTCAAGGTACGAGGTTGGCCACATCGTTCTCGCGCAAGTGTGCACTACTAATCGCGTTGGACTCGTTTTGCAGATATACCTCTGGAAGTGGAAAACTATCACTCGCTGTGTTTGCTCGAGTCGGTACAGCTGCACACGAAGCTGGCACCGTCGTCCACGTACCGGGCAACGCATGCCGTTACCGGCGTCAAGTACTGCCTGCGGCGTCTTCATGGTTAGTTTGTTGCGGTTGCTCGCGCTACCTTTCCAAGCTGAACGAGATTTAACCCATTGACTGCTTTTTTTTCGTTTGCTCGTCAGGTTTCCGTCTACAGTCCACCAAATGTGTGCAGGTGGTGGATAAGTGGAAGAAGCTGCAGCACACAAATATTGTGCAGCTGCGGGAAGTCTTTACCACGAAAACTTTCGGTGATAATTGTGAGTGTTGTGGTTGGGGACGCTCAACGTGTTTCGTGTGTGGAACCGATTGTGTAATTTGTTTTTTATCGCACCTTTCTCTTCTCCATTCTTCAGCTTTAGTTATGGTGTACGACTATCATCCCGGGTCACAGACGCTGCTCTCCAAGTACTTCACATCCGTTCCGGAAACGAACGGCTACACCGACCCGTTCGCCGGCGAAGCTCGTCCCTTCAGGTATGGTTCAGCGTTGAAGTTGATACGCTTTTCGGAGTGCAAACTGGTCAAAATATTCATTTTTTTTCCTTTTTTGCAGCCACAAAAGTTCTCTACATCGTACAGCCGCCACGTCACTCCTGCCAGAGAATGAAATATGGTCAATTATCATACAGCTGAGTGCGGGTCTGCGTGCGATACACCAGGCCGGGCTAGCGTGCCGGTAAGTAGCGTGTCTGCGGGGTGAGATTTTCGTGCGCGATTGTACAATGTACTATTTTTTTCCATTCCCAATTCGTGCTAAACACAGTACGTTAGATCCGACGAAAATCATTGTGACCGGCAAACGGATACGGTACAGCTGTGTGGGCATATCGGACATCTTCTCGTTCGACCCGAACCAACCAAACCCGCTCACGGTGTTAGATCATCATCAGCAGGTATGGCGGTTTGCTTCGTTATTTAAACAAATTACTAACCTCCCTTTCTTTTGTTTTCAGGAGGATCTATTGGCACTGGGAAAGCTAATACTGGCGTTAGCTTGCCGTTCCTTACAATCGGTCCAGCGGGATCAAATTCAAAGCAGCGTCGAGCTCGTCTCCCGTCACTACTCTTCTGATCTTAGAAATATTCTAATGTAAGTTGGCCAATCCTCCCGATTGTGTTTGAATTTAAAAAAACACGCATTTCCGTGCGATCCGTCCCACCAGATGTCTGCTGAACACGAATACCCGCCGCTCGGTGACGGAGATCATGCCCATGATCGGTGCCCGATTCTACGTGCAGCTCGACGCACTCCAAGCCCAATGTGATATACAGGAGGATGAACTGGCGAAAGAGATGGAGAACGGCCGACTGTACCGGCTGCTCGTGAAGCTCGGCTGCATCAACGAACGGCCAGAGTAAGCACGGAGCGACAACCAAGCTTGTCAAGGGCACCATTTAACATGTCGCTTCCTCCCCCTTGTTTCGTAGGCTAAACCTGGACGTGACGTGGTCGGAAACAGGCGATCGCTACATGTTGAAACTGTTTCGGGACTATCTCTTCCACACCGTCACCGAGGATGGCCGCCCGTGGCTGAACCAGTCCCATATCGTACAGTGCCTCAACAAGCTGGATGCTGGCACGATGGAAAAGGTAAGCAAGCAAGAGCCGGCTGTGGCTGTTGTAAGCTTTCGAAGCAGCATGCGTTAACTGTCTCTCTTTCCCGCCCCAGGTTCAACTTATGTCCCGTGACGAACAATCAGTATTAGTGGTGACCTATGCTGAGCTGAAGCACTGTCTCGATCAGGCATTTTCCGAGCTGGTAGCAGCCAGCGAAGGTTCCGTCTAGTGGCCAACCGGCACTGCATGGCCGCCGCCGTCGCCGCCGCCCCCCTCACGCTGCACCGGATGAAGGGCGAAAGAAGGCTGGCTGCTGCTCTGGCGTGCAGCAGCGATCAATCCATCTTCCTTTCACCTTTTCGTGCGTGTGTGTGTGTGTGCAGTGCAGTTGCTCCTTCTCTACGCCCGCGTTTACGTTCCCACAGCCACCTCTCCCTCTTCCCATCAAATCCCGCCAAACGGTCCGATCTCTCCGTCTTTTCCTACAGTTACTATATTAGGTTGTGTCGTGCACTTGGTTCTTACTTCAGCCAATGAGTTTTCTCTCTTTCTCTCGTTATTTTTTTTTTTCTTGCAGAACTGCAATTCACATGAAATAATGCGCCAATAATACTCGCCCAATCACCGCCCGGTGGTATAGTGTGTTTGTGGCAGGAAAGGAGGAAAGAGTATTATTAATCTTTTTTTTTTTTTGGCAATCTTCCACCATACCGAATGGTTCGAAAACAGGGAAAAAGTACATTGTTTGTTGAAAGCGTGTTAAAGTTATAGACTGATCGAAACACAAAGAAACAAAACACAAGAAACGGAAGAATCTATACAGTCGATAGTAAAACAATGCAAGAAACAACAACAACAACAACAAAACGGTATGTACAACAACGACTTCAAAGTGGTGTAACTATCATTTGTGATACAACAATATACTAAAAAAAAGGAAAAAGTGCGGACTTCGCTCACTGTTTCTGCTCCAGCTTTTGGAGTGGAGTTGGGCGGGCGCAGCTCCGCATCATGGTGAATTATAATTGTGCAAACATTCTCTACAAACCGCTTTACCCTTTCCGTTATATGTCCTGCTTGATGCTTAATGTTCCACGATTAAGTTGTGATTTATTTAGGCTTCAATCGATTGGTCCCGAATGGAGTTCTGGTATGGTAGCTTTTTTGTTTGTTTGTTTCGTGCATCGAGTTATTGCACACACACACACACAGCGTAGACAAAACACGGCATTAACAGTTCCTGGGATATAATGCTGGCGGTATACAAATAGTGTACGTTCTGATGTTCTGTTAATTGAAACGATCCGTTATGGAAACACTTACAAAGCAGAAAGATCGCATTGTGCTAGTTTAAGGTTGAGATGAAATAGGCGTTTTAGGTGATTTAAGGATTTCTGTTTAAACGAAAAAGCGATCCAACAGGGTGATAAAACACAAACAAACAAAAGTAAGGAAAGAGATAAATGGAACATGTTTTTTTTTACTTTTTCTGTTTCCACATTGTGTTATTGAAATTGATTTGTCTCGCTCTAGAATGTAAATGTGTATCGGAAAATTGTAGTACAACTTCTCAAACGTAAGACTGTTGCTTCTAAAAGCACTTGTTTTTCTTTCCCTTTTTTGTGGTGCGATCAAGTCTTTGACTAAGTGTGTGGGTTGTTTTGGATTTTTTTGTTCTGGGAAGAAATTCGAAGTTTATTTTAACTTTAAACTACTTGTGGTGCACATAGCAGCTGACACTTTTTTTTGTGCATAAATACTGTTCGTAAGAGACAATTGCAGTGGAATTTTAACTAAAACAACAATAAAAACTATGTTGTTTAGTAGTTTAGTAAGGGTGACTTACTTTTCCCCCTCGCGCTAAGTGATGTGTTACAGCTTGCAATGACGGGTTGTTTAAGCTAAAGTGGAACAGTATCGGCATCGGGCAAACAAGGAAGCAAATGTGTTTTGTGTTCGTTTCAAAGTCGCAAAAACGAAGTGACGGAGAGGAAAATTATATGTTAATTGAAGTTGAAGTTGAAGATTGGAACACGCTCAACACCACCCGCTACGTTGAGCAATGGCAGACGTGGAGGCAAGGGGGAAAAAGCTCCAGAAGCAAATATATATACACACACATACATATACTTCCAAGAGAAACACAGGAGGATGTGGGCCGAAGCCGCGGCAGGACATACTGATAAAACTCTGGGCAAAGAAGGAGAGGGAGGCGCGGCGGTGCTGACGGAGTGGGGCCGTGCCGTGTTTGTTGGTTATTTGAAGGTAAAACATGAAAAAAGACTTTTTATTGTGACAAATAATATTTAACGCAAACAAGCAAGCACACATGCGAGAGAGAGAGAGAGAGAGATGCATCGCGTGTCGCGTAAGAAGGGCGCACGCATTATAATACGCAGCAGCCGCATGTGAACGTGCATGTGTAGCTGAAAACGAAAAGAAAACACAAGAGAAGAGAAAGAGAGAGAGAAACAGAGAGAGAAAAACAAGATAAATTAAACCAGAGATATATTTGTATAAAAAAATGGAATAGAAAACAGGCGAAAAAGTGTGGCGGAAAATATGCACAAAATGGAGAAAATAGATCAAAAAATGAAGTGGAACAGAGACAGACAGTGGAGAGGCAGTGCTTGTTGAGCGCAATTATGTTTCCAGTTTTGGGCACAGTTGCGTGTCACCATCAGGGCCTGATGTATTGTCTTGTTGGACTTTTCCACTGGCGAACCGACCCGGTCGGACAACAGAACTGGAAGCTATCTGCTTTTTTTTTTTATTTTTTTTGGTTTCATTCTTTGCTTACCTTTTTTGATAGAACTCTTCTAGTTGAGCTGCTTTTCATAAATTTTCATAATGCTCTATGGTTTTTCCTTTTCTGTTTATATGTTCTTCCGTTCCGTTTCCTGTTAACAAAATTTTCTCTCCTTTTTTTTGCCTTACCTTTCCCCCCACTTCTGATCCAAACGCTCTTGGAATTCGTTTATAAGAAAACAACAATCATTTCTACACTCTTATTATAGCCGGCTGACGCTGCTGTGCAACAGGCCACAGCGTAAAGCAGAAGGCGCGATAAAAAAAATATTATTTACATAACAAAACAAAAAATAACGCATAGAATACTTACCTTTTAAAATATATTGTATGTGTAATATGGCCGTGTAGATTCTATTTCGATAGCTTCAGCATACGAAGCGAACCTCTAGCAGCGCGCGCCGAAAATGGCAGCAACGCACGAAGACGACGACGACGACGATGATGATTAAATGTGTAGCAACACTGAAACGATGGTAGCTTTTCGTATTTGTTTTTTTTTTCTGTTTTGTTTTACGTTTTTAAAAAGCATCTAACCCCTTCCCCCTCTGTTCCACCTCCCCGGAACAGATTTTCTATGTTTTCTGTCTCTCGAACACACACACATAGACAGATAGGCACGAAACGATCGTAAATATCATCATCCCTCCGTTGTGATAATGCAAGAACCCGCGATCTGATCTCATTTAACTTTTGGTTATCCCGGACTGAATGGACACACAGTTTTTGATAACGTACAGAAACACATAAACACTTGCGTACGCGTTTCCATTGTGCGGGAGTTGGTTGGTGTTTTTTTTTCGATGTTGTTCTGGCAATTTTCTACTAACACTACTCCCACCCACCACCACTGAGCAACCAAAACAACTGCGCCTGTAACGCGAAGGAAAAATTAGAACTTACAAAACTATAATCAACACATGGTACAATCGAAAGACACGGGCGTCCTTGCTTTATTTTTCCGTTTTTCAATTAGCCATGGACAAAAGCAAGAAGAAGAAAAATACAAAATTTGTTAGGAAAAAAAAATAATAAACATCAACAAAAACAAACAAACCGAACCAACCAAAACACAGGAAACCGAAAAGGAACACACGAAAGAAAGGCATCGGGAGCATCGGTGTGCAAGCAAAAGGAAAATGGAAAAGTTAAACAAAAAAAGGGAAAATGATACATCAATACACTACAAATAATGCACTAAGATAATGAAGAAGAAAGAAACAAAGCAGAATACAAAAAAAAAACAAAGAGAGATAGAGACAAACATCCACTGAAAATGAAAAAGGGTGAAAAGATGATGAAACTCAGACAAGGTTAAACTATATTTGACATAAAAGAAGAGCAGGAGGAGGAGGAGGAGAAGGAGAGAAAATTGTAGCAGGAGGGTAGGGAGAAAATGCGTATACTAAAAATGCGCAAAACAAAAAAACAAACAAACAAACGTTGAGAAATAAAATGTGAAAAATTATATTTACTGAATAAAACGGGTCCGTGTTTTATTGTGCGAAAGCGTTTTCTCTGGTGAAAGAAAAAACAAATCGCTGGGTTGGGTTTTGTAGAAATTAAAAAAGGGTTTTTATTTATTTTATCGTTTACTACATATTGCTTCTTCTTGTACAAATGTTCTAAAAATCGATTGGTTTTGTATGAGTGAGAGTGGAACTTTAATGAACGTTAGTAAAGTTTTGTGTATAAAAGGCACATTGTTTTCTTTTCTGTATGTATTAACTGCATTGCATTGCTTCGGAAAACTACGTTTTGTGTTGGAACATTCTACAAAAACAAACAAATTGTTGCGCTCGTAACGGACGGCTTTTTTAAAACTATGGGAAGCTTTCCCTTCTCTGGACGGAATGTGTTGCACAGTAGAGTAGTTACAAGTCTTACGTTTAGCTGTCATTTGTGGAAATTAAAAAAAAAGAATACTCTTCTATGTGTTACTAACACTACACATGGTTAGTAGTACACATCTCTAAAGTCTAGCTCTAGCGAACTGCAAGGGGGCAAAAGCATCCTTCGTGTTTGTTCCTCCCCGATCGGTATGAAAATCGAGATTCACGTTATAAAAAGAATGAAACAATGCTTAGTGGAATTGTGAAAAATAAATGGAAATACAATAAAAAAGGGGGGAGCCACACACCATCCCTTCCTCCCGTCAGCAATATTTTGGCGTCATTGATGGCGTTTCAGCTGCCGGGGTCGGTCGGTCAGGCGTAGCTGACCTTCTGATCGTACGCCTGGTCGCGCAAATCCTGATCGTCCGGCAGGGTGTGATGGCGCAGCTGACACAACCGTGCACCGAACCGGAGTATCAGCATGATGACCAGCACGATGAACATGGCCAGCATGGCCACTGCCGGGTACGCAACCAACCAAGCCATCGTGTTTAGCTCGCGCAGCAGCGGGTCTCTTTGGCCGCCGCCTTTTTAAATGTCACTTTCGCGCTTCTGCAGCTCGACGTACTCCTCGCGGTGATGCTGCTGCTGCTGGTGGTGGTGATGGTAGCCCTGCGGGGAAGCACCACGGCTGGGCGGATACTGGTACTGGGGACGGTGGTGCTGCACGGTATACTCTACCGGGCGTTCGACGTCGGGCTGTGTGTGAGAAAAACGAAGCGAAAGACGGGGTTGGATTAGTGACGCTTTTGCATTTATTTAATCCGTTTAACACATTAATGGGTTCTTAAGAAAGAAAAAAGGTATTTGCTACTAAAAAAAGAGACAATGTCTCATCGGAAATGCAGCTGCGTTGGCTTTTGCAGTAAGAGGAAGCTTTTCAAATCAACACAAACGCTTTCTCAATGCCGATAAAAGACGGAAGAAATTTAATCAAACGTCATTTACCCTACATTTGCAAAATTAAAAGCACTTACAACTCGATACCGCCCAAAGCTTCAGTCTTGCAGTTCAGCATCTATTTTTAAGCAGACCTTCTTCCTCTACACTCAACTACATTCAGCAGCTTGAGCCAGCAGCGAGCCGTGCGATAATATCCTTGCCGTTGCATGAATTATCCACCATCGTTCGCATCCACAATCGATCGAGGAAAGAAAGACGCTTCAATAATGCAACCCTCCTCTTCAGCCCCCATTTTAGCTCAACTAGAAGTCCTCCCAAGCTGTGTGTGTGTGTGTGCATAACTGCCTTTCATTATGCATATCATCATCTGCTTATATTTCTTCGTTCGATGCTATCGATGCAACCATTCCATCCGGGAAGGAGTTATTCCGTCTGCAAAACGGAATCCGATCAATCCTGACTCTGGTCGGGCATTTAGCAGCAATTGCCATTATGGGTACCTCCTTTTTCTCCCGGTGCAATCGAACGATAAAGGCTCCGTTCGCTCCACTTTCCAGCGGCGTCACTCGTTCAATTATACACACACATCTTTATGCGCTCCAAATTCCCAATATTCCCGAACGCGATGGCATCAGCATCGGTGCGTTTTTGTCATCCCACCCACCCCGTATTATTTCGGTGTGCATGGGATTAATTTCAATTTCGGTCTCTCCCTGGGTTTCGCGTGTTTTTGCAGCAACACGTTCGCTTTTGTTGGTGCGGAAAATTTGCGTCCATTATTGGCACGATCGGCACACACACACACACATACCGTGCTGGTGGTGATTTAATGATGATTTTGTTAGAATGATTATTTACAGTGCTTGTTGCAAAAGTGCAATCACTTCAATGCTCATATGATGGTTAGAATTTATCTTTTGAAATAATTTGCTTCAAAAATTGGATAATTCATTTCGAAGAGACTAAAAACCTAAGGGAAAGTAGGTAAAGATGGACACCTTAAGATATATTTTAAAGAAGCATAAATACAGCAATTATGCCATTAATGCAGTCCATAATTTAATCCATTCTTCATCAGAAAAGGAGTTATAACTCGAAAGTTTCTTTAAAAAATTATGTTTCGTCATACATATACAGGGTTTTCCAGGGGTTCTCATAGGGAACCACTTCCTAGACTCTTGTGGGACACTTCGCAGACTCTTTCCCATTGGAAGTGAACTTCATACGTTGGAAACTGAACTCTATGGCACCCTTTTTGGACAGGCTCGTTTTAAATTCCTATTGGATTTGTCGAACAAGGGTGCTAGAGAGTCCAATTCCCTTTACAGTAAGTTCATTTCATATAAGAAAGAGTCAATACAGTGTCCCACAGTTATGAGAACTCCTAGAAAACCCTGTAAGGTTGTTTTAGAGCAGTTGTGGGATGTTAAGGCAAGACGGACACTTGATATGCAATGATAAGATGGTCCTCTTATCTTACGGAAGGACAGCTTAGGATTTCACTTCAGAAAATTATTCAAATTCGCAACCTTAGCATGTTTGGCTGTTGTTAGAATTGTAGAATTTCAGCCATTTTTCCTAGTCCTACTTTCAAACGTCGATCTTTGCAATCCTAGAGAACCAGCCACTTTCCCAAACTCGATCGACGGGGCACGATAGTTGCCGTTACCTAGATACAACGGTTGCCTTAATTTATTTCATGAGTATCCTGATCAGTTATGCGTACAATATGGCAAAATGTTCAAACTAGATCAAAGGAAACCACAATTTTATGTCATTTTGACAACCGCTACAATCGTTCCCGAATTCAATCGAGTTTTGGAAAGTGGCTAAATATCTTAATTCTTATCCCTGAAGGATGTCGTATCTGCTTATTGTTGATTGTACGCGGAAGCAAGTGATCCAAGTCGTGGCACGATTGAACGTTTGAACGTCAGTTGCCTGATCAGCATCTTGCAGGAACAACATAATTTGTGACAGCCTCAAACTCGAAGATTTCAACGTGTTCTCCAACTGCTGAATAGTTCATGACTTTCTTGTGATCTTATTTAAGTAATTTTTCTGGCGTTTTTCACTCTCCAACTGGTGGCAGAATGAAAATAGCTAAAGTCTGTGTCCATCTTTTCCCCAAGCCAGAGTAACCGTTTTGCCCACTTTGGTGCAATGATGTCTAAACGACCAGAGTATACGATTTGTTGTACTGAATTTTACTTTTCAGTCTTTACCCAGTTGTGGGCTTCATAATCGTGACATCTCCTCATCCAGAGTTTAGAACTTAACATACACAAGCCAGCACATAATTGTTTGTTATGTTACCAAATTTTATTAATTGGACATAAATCTTCAGATCGGATGCTTCATTGTTGAGATTCAGATATTTCCCGCTGTACGCTATACGCGATTTTCAAAATTTCACAGTTCTTGGCGCTTATTGTACTGATTTGGCACATCAATTGTTGAATTCCAAATGAGCTCTCATTCGAACGAATTACAAAGATTTGTACCGAATTGGAAGTATTCGGTTGAAATCGCATCGATTCACTCATTTAGTGGATAAAACCTACGACTTCTAGCAAATTTAGACAAAAATAAGCTATAATTTTACTTAAAATCTCGAAATTCGACTTACGCTAATGTTCGAGATACGCTGTTGCCTCCGGCCCGCATTAATAGCGTATGTCGAGGAATCTCTGTATATCATAATCACTGATATCCTTAAAATAAAGAGTTCATCATTCCCATAGTGTGTTCGTTTTACCCAGCTTCCCCTACATTTGTACTGTCGAATGTCATCCACTTTTCCGCTTTTCACACTTTTGCGGAAGCCGACGTAGAGATGAGAACGAGTTTCCGTAATTGAATAGTGACCAAAAAACAGGCGTGGTGACTTGCAAAACATTAGCGCATCCCAAACAGCCAAACGGGCCCGACACAAAGCCAATCGATATGCTGTTTTCACACCCCTTTCCCTTCTTCTCTCCCACGTGCTGTTTCTCTCTGCTCCATTTGTGACCACCATCAACCCGAGCACGCTAATATAAAGGGTCACAGATTTTAAACGGCTCATAGTGGCGTTGCAGGCATTGTCCTCCTTTTAACGCTTGCAAAAAGCCATTGGCCAATTTTCCTGGTCCCCAGTCCTGGTTTTCCCCTTTCCCTTGATGCCGTGATGCAGTAGTTTGGCCGATCGCATCATCCAACAACCTATCGGCACACACAAAATGGGCCGCAATTGCATCTCCTCTTTCTCACCCTGTCACCAAATCACCAAACGTTACAGTGTATTTGGGAGAGCGGTACAGGGTGTCCCACGATGTAGTGAATTGTTTGCATAATTTGTTGGGTTAATCTCACGCTTTTTAATTCGACAATTAATTCACAAAAATGAAAAGCCATTTGTTTGCTTTTTCAAAACCCGAACAGTGGGCCCAAAATTTTTGAAAATAAAAGGTCCTAGCTGTGCTCGAAAAAGTGTGCGGCAGTCTTGCGATACAAATCCGCAGCTCCCGGTATCGTCAACGTTTTCACGGAACGTTCCACAGTCTTGCGATTGACTCACGGCGATTCGTCAAAGTGTCCCGCAGTATTGAGTTCTATCACAAAACCCTGTATTCGTCGTATCCCGTTGATTTGTGGTACGTTCCCACAATGTATTGGTAGAATGGAACCGGTCAACATCGCGCCTTCCGCCAAACACAACTTCAAATCATCAATAGCTGGCTTCTCCCAAAACTACTCTACGGCATCGAAATAGTTTCCCTATCAAATCATAACCGACAAGATAGTAGCAGCTGCAGGCCGAATGATAGAGAAAAACATCAAGGCCGATGCCCTTATACAAAGGGCAAACGCCGAATTCACCACGTTCACAGAACAAACACTCTCCTCAATCACCAAACTCATCCAAATCGGTAGTCGCCCCTGGTACTGCCGCCCACCACAAAGACTGGACCTGCTTCAGGCTGGTTTCAATAGTGTCATTGCTAACCGTCATTTTGCTGAAATACCATGACCATCATCTCATCTTTACTAACGGATCAGTACAAAACGGTTCCACTGGCTGTGGAATCTACTCCAGCATCGACAATAGCTCCATCCGACTACCAGACCATACCTCAATCTTCACCGCAGCAGCAATAGCCCTGGTTATTGAAGCTGACGAAGGTCTACGCAGAGACAAACCCAACGTGATTTTCACAGACAGTGCAAGTGTCCTTCAAGCACTTGAATCTAGAACCACCCGCGACCCGAACATCCAACGACTCTGCAATACACCGAATTCTCCCCAAGTTACATTCTGCTGGATTCCTGGTCATGGCTATTCGATTAGCAGCGGCCGCTCTTTCCTGAGACCACAACACTACTATGGAAAGACCATCCATCACACCAAGACCAGAGAATCCTATCACGACTCCGGATAGGACAAACCCGACTCACTCAAACCATTTTATTAAAAAATCCATCACTATGCAGTTTCCGGTACCACTATGCAGTACGGTGCGTTGACATCACCGTTCGCCACATCTTAACCAAATGCCATGGATATACTGCGGAACGCATCGCCCGCAAATTGGACCACAACATCGACACCATCTCACCAGACATCGATTGTCAGCGTAAACTTTTAAAATTCCTTCGTATTACTATCCTTTATAAACAACTCTAACCATAGCCACATGTAAAACAGACAAAAATTCTAAATAAAATGAACAGATAATTTTAAGGAAACCGAGAATACCCGGTATAAGGTATTTGCAAGTCACAAAGAAGATTGTTATATATTCTTCTTCTTTTGGCACAACAACCGCTGCCAGGTAAGGCCTGCTTATACCCCACTAGTGAAGTGAGCTTGGCTTTCAATGACTTATTGTTACCATAGCAGGATAGTCAAGTCCTACACGTATGGGGGCACGGTCTATTCGGGGCTTGAAAGCCATGACGGGCATGTTGTTTAGTCGTTCGAGTTGACGACTGTACCACCAGACCGGCCCAAGTTGTATTATTATATTATATATATTAAGTTTAAGTTATATATTAAGTTTTAGAATTAATCCACCGATTAAAAGAAGCAAATGAGGCCAATCGGCTCAAAGTCTCTATAAAAATAAAAATAAAAAAACACCTAAAAATATGGGAAGCAACCAAATATGTTCGGAAAACAACCAAAAACCCTTGGAAACCCTGTATCTTACACACTAAAATTAACAACAACATCACCTGGGGTCTGCCAACGGATGGGAGAGAGAGAGAAACAAGATGAGAATTTTAATTAAATAATGTTTTCCTCCCCCGTCCGCATTTAATTGTTAGTTCACAACAGTGCCGGGGACGAGATTTGCGACTAGGTGGGCCAACACAGCCCACCAATTCCATCCACTTCACCCGGGTCCAGATTTACCCAGCCGAACGGGAAATTCGAGTTGAGCTTGATAAAGGGGCAAAAGCGCATTAAATTGCATCGGGCTCGCATTAAGTAGGCCTACAATTTGGGGCGAAAAGAACAATTAAATTGTAACTCTATATTTCATTGGTAAACTTATCGCCACAAGGGAAACACCACTCCCTCCAATGTAAGGAGAGCTCTCGCGCTTTTGTTTGCTTAACCGTAGTGCATCAATTTCGATTCTATCCATTCCCCTGGTGGCCAATTTTCGCCTCTTCGATAGTGCACACGGCGCGATGAGACCCCCGAGAAGCCACTGGGTAATATGGGGGGGGGGGAGTTTTGGGGACACTATCAGCTCAGTTCAGCGACAGTAAGCTACGAACCTTCGCAATGGTTCCACCACCGTTCGATTGGGCCCTCCTGCTCGTCCGCTTCGGCCTGCTGGCGGCAGACAGTTCCCCGAGTGCGGATGCAGCCCTCGCATCACTGGCCTACCTTACGGCACACCCAGGAACAGCGCTGGAACGGCCAGCCGCCGAACAGGAGCTGTGCATTGCACCACCGCCCGAAAACGACCCCTACTGGAACGACTTACTGGAGCGTTATCTACACCACTTCCCACTGCTACCCCGTGTACTGACACGCACCAAGCTGGATGACAGCATCCAACTGCACCGCTGTTCGCTCTATCTCCTCTTCGAGCCAACGTCCCACGCGCGCCAAGTGTTCCTGCGCATCCAGTTCCTCTCAACGAACGGCAACTGGAATCCGTCCGCCCGGTTTGCCGTGCTCATCAATGCGCGTTCGCATACGCGCGAAATATTTAATCAGTTTGAAAACTTTGACCTGATGGGCGTACGGCACGGGCTGGTGCTGATGAGTGTCCCGGAGCATAACCGCACCTTCACCATGGTGGCCAACTGTCGCCAGCGGACGATCGACTACGTGATGGATGTGTCCGATGTGGGTGAGCTGCTGGCGAACCATAGTTCCCTGGGACTGCAGCAAAGTGAACCGATCGTGGTGGCTCGGAGAGCCGAATTTCCTTTCTTCATTCACGATCGATCGCGGATCGAGGGGGTTTACTACAAGTTTTTCACCGCCTTCGCCCGACAGTACAAGGCGCGGGTTGTGTTTGGCGATCGGAACGTGCAGATCGTGATGACGATACACAACCGGGAAACGCTCACGCAACCGTACGCGATCGGCAGCTTCACCGGCAACTGTGTGATCGTGCCGGAACGACCGAAGGAAGGGCTGGTACACTTTCTCCTGTCGCCCTTCTCGTCGCCCGTTTGGTATCTGTGCTGTTGCTTTCTTGCTGCTATCTTCCTGCTGAACTGGCGCTGGTCGCACCGCTTCCAGCACAACATCCTCCTGACGGTGCTGTTCGGCGATCAAGCGGCGGATGAGCGCTACTCTCTCCCCGAGCGGCGGCTCATCTTTCTCGCGATCGTGCTCATGTTTTTCTTCAGCGAGGCCTACTCCGCCAAGCTGCTGTCCACGTTCATCGAGTCGCTGAATCAACCGCGCATCCGCACGCTCCGTGCGCTCGGTGCGTCCGACGTTCCGATCGGTGTGCTGCACTACGAGGACATTGAGGGGTACGAGCAGCTGCACCGCAATCTGGAAGTGCTCGATGAGCCCGAGTACTATCGCAATATGCGGGCGGGACGGAACGCTTTTCTGCTGCAGTGTGGCAACGCGGAGTACATGCTGCACAAGGAGATGCGCGACACGCGTGTGTTCCGGGTGCCGTACTACATCCTGGGCGAGATGGTCGGCTGGCGGATGAATGGGTTTTCCGTGTCGAAGTTTAGCTCGATTGCCGGGGAGTTGGTGGAGTTTATTGGATGGATTGGGCAGGCGGGGCTGTGGGAGTATTGGCGCGAGCAGTACGTACAGAAGTTGAGAAATGTGGCCAGGAAGGAACTGTCCCAGCGGGAAACGTTGCTGATGGGTGATTTGATATCGCTCCAGTACGTGCTGACGGTGGGCTATGGGAGTGCCGCGATCGTGTTCGGGGTGGAGGTGATGATGGGGTGTGTACGGCGGTGTAAGAGGGCGCGTCCCACAGTGGTTCCCCTCAGAGCAGTGGGTGGACATTGATGATTTTTCCATGATTTTTATGTATCGTTTGCCTATGTGTGTGTGTGCTTTTAGTGTGTTATTTTGTGCACTGTACCAACACTTGCAATCGAAAAGTGTAGTAAATTATTATACTGTTATTAAATTTGAACGCTCGAAGCAATGCAAAATAAGTGTAGGGGAACCTGGGGCAAAATATCTGGTTGGGGCGAAATGGTCACCTGCATTTTTGGTAAATTAACACGTTTATAATGACTTCTAATGACTTTAAAACAACAAATATAATATTTAAGGCCCAGCATGAACGTTTCATAACCTAAGATTTCAAAATAATTGAATAAATTATCAAATAAAGTGTTTGCTAGAAACGATGTCATTTTCACCGTCTCGAAATTAAGCTTTGGTAAGAATTTAACACGTAATTAGAGAAAAAATGAATGTGTATCCAAGCACATGATATTTATCTATGATTTACGTGAAAAAAATAACCATTTTAATGTAATGTAAAGTTTTTAAAGTTGAAGTTTTTTAAATGTTTCACTTGGGGCAAAATGGTCGGTATGTTTTGACAGGACCAGCATGATGAGTCTGTGGTATAAGCTAAGGTCGCTACAATATACTAGCTTTACAGGTGTCCCCCAAGATGCGACTATATTTGGGATCGAAAAAATGTCTCAAAGCAAGGCGTAGGACGAAATAGTCGTATGTCGAATATCTGTGAAAATGGAGTTTATAACCGAAGTTGAAGAGTCGGAATATATTACATTGTGTAATTTATTAAAATAACGTTTGATAATGTATTATTTTACTCCAAAAGCCGTTTACACGATATTGATATTCAAGAATGGGTAGTTGTGGAATCTTTGAAATTGTGTGTGTAACGGTGATCAGCACAGAAATTCAAAAAATACATCAATTTCTTCTTAATTACAACTTATAACTGTAAAAATCAATATCGTCGTTTCTCGAGGGGGTCGAAACTCGGGGGACGCCTGTACATGCATTAAATTGTGCTGTAGGTATACTATATCGACAAGAAAAATTACTGACAACACGTGAATTATTGAAATATGTAGCAGTGTACTAAATTATTCAACAAAACACTTAAATACTAAACTTAAATCTCTACTTTCACAATTCTACCAAGAGGCAAGAGCTTAAACCAAAGCCTAAAGGCCAATTTTGCGATCCATTTTGCCCCTTTGTTTTGATGTGTTTTGCCATTTCGTGTAAGACCATTTTGCCCCATAGCAAGACCATTGTACCCCGCACAATACATTTTCACGACTTTTGACGTTGATTTTTAAAATTCATTTTAAACGCTTATGTTAGTTATTATTGCGTAAACTTCCGATTGTTTTTCATGAATAAGACGTTGAAGTATCGATTGCCATCAAAATATCAGTGTAAAGTAGTCTAACCAATAAGATACAGACCAAAATCCTTAACATGTCCATTTTGCTCCGCTTTCCCCTACATGAAGCAGATTCGTGGTAAGAAACGATTCGATCAGCTCATTTTGACTCCCACACATGCATCGCAAGGGAAAGAGATTATAAAAACATGGAAAAACTGTTTTTATTTAAAACGTTTACAACTTCAAGAAGGGCAGCTAGTGGCAGCTTCAATTTTTAGCAAGTATTAACAAACTATTGATTCAATAACATGATAAATTTCACCTACTGGAGATGGTAGGATAAAAATAATCGAGATATCTTAACTTTAAACAAGTTTTCTGCAGTTTTTTTTAAGATTTTTTATAAACACTCGAATTACAGCCAATAAAACTAAACTGTCCACAACATTCGGTGTAATGAGCGGGAAAAAATGAGACGTTTTGCGGTCTACAAGTGTTTGTTTTGGAATAAATAAAATTGAAACATTTATTTTATTTTTCCACATATGACATTTAACACACTTCTCCAGTTCAAATGATCAAATCTATCAAATTGATGAATGAAAAAAAGTATTATTTTTTATATTTAAACACAGTAGCTACCTTCGTTTCAGTAAATTAATTTACTTAAAAATATCGCCAATATAAATTATAAATTAAAAAAAATTAAAAAAATATAGAATATTTTTAAGGCCCTATGTCCGCCCTGGGACTATCGTGCGTAGGTGCATTAGTTGGGTCTCTGGAGAGCTTTTAGCATAGCCAATCAAATAACACAATTCATGCACTCAAATTTCACCCACCAATTGCAGGCTAAACAGAAATTGCACCAGTAATTTAAACAGGAAATCTTACTTCAAGGAAATATTGGAGACAGGAAATATCTGAGCAATTTATATAATAAGTCTTCGAAAACAGATCGATCGAAATAAAGCATTTGTTGTGGTATAATTGCACAAGACACACAATCCAGCGGCCGTTACAACATTGTTGAATCTGTAATGACCGGCACTAAAAGCAATATCATTGGCAATTGGAGAAATTGGATTTTGATCCATTTAATTGAATTAAATCTGACTGCTACTCTGTACAGCAATTGCGCACGCAGTATATTATATTGGGACTTTTGCGGAATAAAGATCCGAGTTTTACCCCAACAGTCGTGAAAGATGTTTGCAGCCCTTGCGCTACTCACAATGGCCCTCCTCCAGGCACAAAGCGACGACACACTGTCTCAGTCAGTGTTAATCACCCTCCGACACGCTACAACTCGGGCCGAGTTTCTCGAACGTCCCTCGGCCGGCCAGGAGCTGTGCATTTCAACATCCGCAACCCATCCGCACTGGAACGATGTCCTGCAGGCCTATCTGCACGAGTTCCCCCTTTATCCGCGAGTACTAACATCGATCGAAATGTCCGACGTCAAGCTACCCAAATGCTCGCTCTATCTCCTATTCGAACCGAACGCATCGGCCAGGCAGCTATTCCTGCTGCTAAAAGCAATCTCCAGCAACAGCAACTGGAACACGCCCGCCCGCGTCATTCTGCTGACGGGCTGGATCGAGCGGCCGGATCAGTTTAAAACGCTCTTCAAAGTATTCTACACCATGGGCATGCACAACGTGATCCATCTGGTGGCCAACAGGGAAGCCAATGATTCCGCAATTGTTGCCAGCATCGAGCGAGGATTCATACAGTCCTTCCGCCCTGGATCTCCACACTATCGCCAGCTTCTAGCAGATCGAACCAGCAACCTTCATCAGCTGCCGCTCGTGATCGAGAAGAAGGTAGTGTATCCGTACCTGATGTACACGCGCGACACAGTATCCGGTGTGTACCGGCAGTTCTTTGACGCCTTTGCCGCACACATCAACGTGCGCGTAACGTTCGATACGACCGACAATCAGATCCTGCTCGGCATTAAAGCACCGAACGCGCTCAGTGTACCGATCGCGGCGGATGGCGCCTTCACGGGCAACTGTCTGGTGGTGCCGGAAAAGCCAAAGGCCGGTTTAATCCACTACCTGCTGTTCCCGTTCACAGCTCCACTATGGTATCTGTGCTGCTGTCTCGTCGGTGCAACGATCGTGCTAAATTGCCGGTGTCCGGCACGGTTCGGCCACAGCATCCTGCTAACGATCCTGTTCGGAGACCAGGACACGCGGAACAGTTATGGAAGAGCTGAACGGCGGCTCATCTTCTTCGCCGTGCTGGTAATGTTTTTCCTCAGCGAAGCCTACACCGCCCGGCTGCTGTCGGAGTTTATCCGCTCCCTGAACGAGCCACACCTGACCACGATCCGCCAGTTTGCTGCGTCCGGCATCACGCTCGAGCTGCCCAGTGTGCAGCGTGATCGCGCAACGCTGCTCACGGAAGAGTTGCGCCACAATCTATTGGTCAGCGACAAGCGCACGTACCTGGCGAACGTACGGCGCGGTCAGCATGCGCTGCTGCTCGACTGTGGCAATGCGCAGCATCTGGTGCACGAAATACTGAACGAAAGTGAGGAAGAATTTCCGGTGCGCTACTACATCCTGCAGGAGTTTGTTGGCTGGCGTATGAATGGATGGAGCGTATCGAAGTTTTCCCCCGTTCGGGTGCAGTTGACACAGTTTGCTGGGCGCATTGCACAGGCCGGATTGTGGAACTGCTGGCACGGGCTGTACGTGAAGCGGATACATTCGCTGCGGTCCCGTTCGACCCGCTACCGGAAGACGTTGACGATGCGTGACTTGATTTCGTTACACTATTTGCTGCTGGCGGGGCACGGTGTGTCGGCCGGCGTGTTTGTGATGGAGATTGCCACTCACTTTGCGCTAATTGCTTGCGGGCGGTTGCGGAAAAGTTTAATTAAAGCTAAAAGCCAATTACAGCGAATGAGGCATTAAGCGAACGATCATTACCATGGATGATAGAAAGCACTTGAAAAAGTCGTTTTGGGCTGTGCACACCTAGTGTCTAGGTAAACGGATCAAAATGTGTGTGAAAATATTCTACCTTTTACTTCTTAACCTATCGCTTTTGGAGCTTTGTTGAGCTTCAAATAATGCAGTCGAAACACTGATCAACATCACAAAGGGTATACATAAAATAGAAACACCTTCCGCCAAGTACGAGCTGTGCCTCGTCACACACGCAACCGATCCCTACTGGAGCTCCGTTGTCGACGGCTATCTAAGCCACTTCTCCAGCTATCCCCGAGTCTTTCTTAACGCTGTCCACCGCAACGTTCAGCTGCACCGTTGCTCAGTCTACCTCATCGTAGCACCGTTGATCGAGGGCAAACATCTGTACCGCTTGCTGCAGAATGTGTCCGCCGGGCGAAACTGGAACCCGGCCGCCCACTACATCGTAGCGATCAACGATCGCCCAACGCATGCCAGCTTGGTTAACGTTTTCCGTGCCTTTCCACCGCTCGGCATACGGAACGGGGCGGTAGTGCGATACCGTCGGGGGATCATCGACACACTGGTGTGCGATTACAACACCAGCCGGTTGTACGCTGTGACGGGCACGGGTGCGAAACATCGTTCATGGCTAACGCACGATCGGAACCGAAACCTTGACCATCTCGCGGTGAGGATAAAGACGAGCATGGAATTCCCTTTCCTGCTCGTTAGCCAGAAAGGCATTGCTGGTGTGTATCGATGGTTCTTTGTCGCCTTTGCCAAGCACATTAACGCGCTGGCACTGTTTGACAGGCAACCGAATACGACGCGCTATGAAATTGCACTCAAAATCCACGACACGTACCGCGACACGCTAAAGCCCGTGGCGTTCGGGAGCTTTAGCGGCGATTGTGTCGTTTTACCGGAAGTGTCCAAAAGAGGTCTGTTCTACTTTCTGCTTCTGCCCTTCACCCGACCCGTGTGGCTAATGTGTGGGCTCTTAGCCGCTGGTAGCTTCCTGCTCAACTGGCTGCAAGCGCAACGCTTTCCCAACGCTCTGCTGCTGACGCTACTGTTTGGGGATCAAGCCCAACGCTACACGCTCGCCGAGCGCCGTCTACTAACCGTCGGCAGTGTACTCCTCTTCACCCTGACCGAAGCGTACTGGGGGAAACTGCACGCCCTGTTCATGGTTTCGCTCAACGAACCACACCTCCGGACGGTGGAACAGTTCCTGCGAACCTCCGTACCGCTCGAGGTGGTACACCGGGATGCAGCCAGCTACTACCACGAGCTGCACCGTCACCGACAGCTGATCGTGCCCGAAACGGACGCCCAGCACATGGACAGCGTGCAAAACGGTCGCTGCGCTCTGCTGATGCCGTGCAGCAACGCTCAACTATTGCTGCACCTGCTGCTGAACGTGAACCCGGACGTGTATCGGGTACCGTACTACCCGCTCGAACAGCCGGTCCGCCAGCATCTGGATGGCTTTTCGGTGTTCCGATACAGCCCGATCGCAGACCAGCTGGTCCAGTTTGTTGGCACGGCGCAGCAGGCAGGGCTAGCGCACTATTGGCGTGCAATCTACGTGCATCAGCTGGAAGGTATTGCGAGACGAAGGATCATCGCACAGGAAACGCTTGGCTGGGGTGAGTTAGCATCGCTTCAGTACCTTCTTTTCGCCGGGTATGCCATTGCATTGGTGGCCTTTGTGATGGAACTGTTGAGCGACCGGTTTCGCCGAGTTGCTCCAAACGCTTAAAACAAATTTTGACGCTAAAATTAAACATTAAACTTTACTTACATTGACCGGCTGGAAGTGGCTAGCGTCCTTCAGCTCCGTCAGATCGAGCGGCGGCTGCTTGTGCGGTGTGGCCGACCAAAACGACACTAACCAACGATTGCCTAGAAAACAAAATAAACACACCGAGATAAAACATGCAAGCACACTGGCCACTGCAATGGACCATCCTCGTCGGCTACTCACCCGTATGTCTGTCCTGCCAGTAATGCTTGTGCTTCGAGCAGCAGCCGCACACGATGTTCAGCACGAAGATGAACACGCCGAGCACGGTACAGACGGCGATGGTCACGTAGAACGGGTTAAAGTTCCCGTAGATGTGCCCTTTGAAGTACGGATTGTCTAGGTACGCTGTACGCTCCTCGATGGTGGACATGGTAAACCTAACACACCATACCTGCCCGGTCGCAAAACCGTCCACAGGATCCGATTGGGAATAGGGGGCTTTGAGCACACGCTACATAGGAAAGGGGGGAAACGAAAAACGAAACAATTAAATATGTGCATCGATAAATTGGCCACACACGATGGGTGACACAGAGGCGATGTGTAAAAAGGGAATGTGAAATTTGTCGAATCAATCGAATGTTTGCTTTCACTGCTGGTGTGGCTTTTTGATTGAAGTTCTATTGGTAGACAGAAACCGCCCCTACCGATCATGGAAATATGTGGGAAATTTAAATTCGACTTCAGTGTTTGATATGATTCTATCGCAACGGCGCTTACATGTGTGATCAATTATTTAAATTGCTTGATTTTCAGACGAATGTAATCAAAAATCGATCTCTTATCTGCCGTTTGAATAAAGCTGTATCGATAAAAGTAACGATCAAACCTCGCTGGCTATACAAAGCGCCTGAAGGTATGCAATATGTTGATTGAGCACAATTTACTAAAACTATTTCCGATTTAAAATGTGGCTGCTCGTTTCTGTTATTTCAATTGTTTGTGTTAAGATAAATACTTCAAAATATTCATACAACAAGTATGAGAAATAGCAATAACAAACTATCCTAAGCCCTCGAGTTCTTTAGCCTCTACAACCAGTAAGCCGGCATGCATGGGCGAATCTTTACTTTTACCGTTTTATCTAAAAAACAGTGTTTCATCGTTTAAGTATTTCACAACTTTTCAAAAACTAAATAAATTTAAAGTGCAATAAAGAATCACAAGCAACGATTGCAAGGTTTAGAATTGAATTGTTTTGATTGAATCTCTTCGCTGTTGTGCCCACTTCAAAACTGCAAAAATATGAAATGTAAAATATTACACAAAAGGGAAAAGATATACACTCTCTACAACAAAAAACAAATCTGGGCTCAACCGGGATTTGAACCCGGGACCTCTCGCACCCAAAGCGAGAATCATACCCCTAGACCATTGAGCCACCTGTTCACTGCCAACCACCACTACAATACAAATATCCAGCCAGCGACACACTTTGGATACAACTTTCCAACGCCTACTACCATCTCTCCCATCTACCGCGCGATATAAACAAGCCGTCCACTGACGTTAGGGCGCACTTTGCGTGTGTTTGTTTGTGGTTGTGTTGGGTTAACCAAACACCACACCAACACATCGATATATCGTAAAGTTTTATCTTCTTTTTTCTCGTTGTCGCAAACACACAAGTGTGCAAGAATGTGTGCTGCTGCTGCTGCCGGACGGACGGACACGTTTGTTCGGCAGCTTTCCCGTGTCTACGGTGCGATGCGTCACTGTTTTGTTGGTTGGTCACTAAGGGCACGGAATTTAATTAAAAGAACCGCGGGGTGCGTATGATCATCCGCTCCCCTAACCTTCTTGAACTTAAAAAAGATTTCCTTCTCGTCTCGCGCGTTTGCGGTAGGCGACGAACGGTTGCGCGCAGACAGGGCGCGTGTTGGATGAAGCCATCTTTTGACACACACGTTGGGCGTTGTATGCTGCTGATGATCACACGCTTTTCCCATTCAAGGAGGATCAATGTTGCACGCAACGGGAATCTTCCAGAAGAACCACATTTACATTCTATTTGCTTATTATTGTTGCCATTTTGCTTTCATGCTTCACACACACAGTTCTTTGCGGTGTATTGTTTTCGCTAACTTTCAAGCACAGCTTTTCTCCCACAGGGCGTGGTAGGTGGTGATCGAACAAACCACGAGGTGCGCTTCCTGTACTAACTTTCCATGACGGTTTACACACAATTATTTCCCCTTTCTATGTTACACTCGCAAGAAACACGTTTTCTCCTACTTAATACACCTTCCTACCATTGTTTTACTCACTTTTTATCTCAACTAACGCGAAGAAAACCGTCCCAAACGCGAGCTGTCACCAGAAAGACACACCACAGCGTTGCGACCGCAGCTCACTTTGTGCGTTCAGGGCGTATGGCGTGGTGTGGTATGCGCTGCCACACACTGCCGCTGCCCGGATCGATTGCACCAACACCACCACACCGACGCTAATTGCTCCGTGTCCGTGTGTGCGTGCGTGCGGGGCTTTTGTTTGCCTCGCTACATACATGCGTTGTTATGCTTGTTTCGGTCTGTTGCAGCATAGACGGGGCACACCTTTTTCTCTGCTTTTTGAAGTAACGGCTTTTGATGAGTTGCGGGCGGCAACACGCGGGCGATTTCTTTATGCTGCCGGTCAGACAGGACCGGGACGATTAGGATGTCGTTAGGGGATCGGGAAGACACACGGGACCGGGTGGGATCTGTTAATGGTGTTCAAATGGGAAATTGAGGCAGTGCAAGGGATGATCGTATTCTATTTGGCTTAATGCGTTTATGAACATAGCACTAACAAAATGTTTAGCACAATTTTGTTCTTTTACTGACTTTTTTTTATTTAATACTGACATTTGTGAATCAAGTCGTTTCAAATATCGCTCAACTATGTAATAATTTGAACGAACAGATCGAAACTTTGCCGTAAGGGTTAACATGAAGCGTTTCTTGATCATCATGGTATCGCTTGAAACCGGTTCCATCGGAAGTGCAGCATCAGGGTTGATCGCGTGAATGATACTGACCGATGTAATATTTATTACTTTTAGTTTTAATGATTTTGAATATTTTTATTAAGTTTGTAGTTCGATTATCAGCTGAGATGATGATTTGATATTTATTTAATTAATTATTGCGTACAATAATGATTATGGGTCAGATTCGTAAATTATTGATTAAATTGAAATTTTCACATCATAGCATACATATTTTAGTGTGGCAGTGTGACACTGAAGAGGAAAGAATGCCTTTAACCCTATTCTAGGCAACCGGCTACCCGGGTAACCGTGACTTTGGAGGTTTATAACTTTTGACTGCGTAATCCAATATTGATTCAATATTGTAAAAAAAAGGAATAAACTAATGCAGTTTCTATAGCTGTGCATAGATTGGTTCAACTCGCTACCGTATTCATGTTATAGCTGTTCAAAGTTGAAATGGATTGAAAAAAAAACAAAATTTTAAAAACTTTTTTTTCAGTACTTTACAACATTTTCACAGCAAAATGGCTCTAGTAGTTGTGAGAACTATGTATTACAAGTCTTGCATACATTTTTAAGATTTTTTCTATGAACCATAAAAAATAGAAAAGAATTTCGATTTGAATAAAAACCGTTACAACACACCTTTTTTCATAATTTAATAAAATGCGCAATTGCGCCAAATGCAAAAACTTAATAAAACGGTCTCTATTGGTAAGCTATGTCGAAAATACATTGTAAAGAGACTGAATTTAAACATTATATGTGAAGTTTATTTGATTTTGACGTCTTTCTACCATCAAGTTTCATAATGTAACGGTTTTATTCAACTAGAAACTACTACTAGTTCCTATTTGAAGATAAAAAGATAAAGATCTTTTTAATTACTAGTAGAAAAATTCTGAAAAAAAATTAAGCAACACGTGTAATACACAGTGTTAACAACTACTAGAGTCATTGTGCTGTGAAAATTTTGTAAGGAACTGGAGAAAATGCTTTACGTTTTTTTTAATTGTTACAACTTTGTAAAGCTATAACATAAATACGGTAGGGAGTTCAACCAATCTATCCACAGTTATAGAAACTGCATTAGTTTATTTAATTTTCTTCAGAGAATTGCATCGATATTGGATTACGCATTCAAAAGTTATAAGCCTCCAAAGTCGCTAGCGACCCGGGAAGCCCGGTTGCCTGGAATATGATATTTTATACAAAATATGACAAAGAGACAAGATGTCAATAAGAAAAGCTACGATAAGTAACATACACCACATACAAACATTTTAAAAATAGCTATTAAAGACTATCCCAAGCTTTTCACAATATTTGACCAAAAACTAGTAATTAAGTAGTATACTGTTTGATTATTGCCTGGAAATACAAAAAAAGTAAGCATAACAAAAAAGTAAAAGAAGAGAAATGGAAACGCGTTAACTTAATTTTTAATTCAAATTTCTATAAAAAACAGGCAATCAAAACCAAAAAAAAATGGTTAATCAACAACAGTTAACTAATTACTTAACTGAAAGACATGAAAGAGTGAATGGAAAGAAGAGTAAACAAAAGCATCTATCAATATCAGTATCAAATGTGTACGCATAAAGAACAACTTTTTAAATCAATTAAATAAATTGGTTTAAATTAAATTAAAAAAAAAAACAACGCAAAAAATTACAGAAAAAAATTGAAACAATGAAAAGACCACCCATTATCAATCAGATTGGCGATTGGGAATTGGCGATCAAATTGAACAAACACACGTGCACACAATCGCAAGCGATTGAAATATTTCTCCACCACTTCCACCCGCTGCAATGCTCCAAATTCAATGGAAACTGGTCTTACCAACAAAAATTGGAATGCATTTTAGCGAATGAAAAAAAAGGAAGTTAAATCACTGGACATTTGGCGGCACATTTTTCTCTCCCCGCCCACTATCTCGCTGGCCTCATTTTCCCCGTTTAAACGACACTTCATTCTGGTAATAAATTTATTCGTTTTCAACCTGTGCACTGTGCACTTTCCCAATAAATTTCCCAATTAACGAGCGACCTGCCCCAACGAGCGGCATTGCAGCGGCATTGCATCTATCTGTGTGTGTGTGTGTGTGTGTGTGTGTCTGTGTACGTTTAATTAGATTACCATTGTTTGGTGGGCGGTTGCTGGCGGTTTTCGCGAACGTTGCACATTCTTAGCTCCATAATCTTTCCCAAGCCACCACCACCAACGATGCACTGCGGCAGGTGGTTTGTGTGATGGGAAACGAAAAGGGCACACCAAAGGTACGCCAAAGGACGGAAGTATGTGAACATTGTGCTGGTATGTTGTGTAGCACGGTTTTGTGGTATCCGGGGCATTTAGCTAAACCCTAGCTAATCCCAACCCGGACAAGGTGCCCGTGATGGGCCGGCGTAGTCCTGTCCCGGGAGACGGTGAAATCTATGAAGTCAGCGAGTCGAGCCGTGCGCCAGTGCGCTACGAAGCAGGCAGAAGTTTCCGCTTGAAGCGAAGAGGTCCATTCTCTTGATTGCACCCATTATTGTTGTTGCGTTGAGCAGGTTATGCTGGTTGGAGCTGTGTGTGTGTGAGTTCTAGGGATGTTGAAGCTTTGTTGAAGGATTGGTGAAATTATGAGGCACTCCTGCTGTACGGTTGATTGCACCTCTTGAATAGGGGTGAGTTGGTTCATGAGGGGCCACCGTTCCTAATTGGTCCGTCAAGTAACATGTTTTATTACTAATTCTATGTGGTTATGCTATGTCATTACATAAATAGAGGTTTTCTTTCAGAAACAGATCTTTTATTAAACAAAATGTTATAAAATTTTATGCTGTAGTATAAGTTGTTATCAATCTCCCCTATTTATGAGCAATGTTTCTTCAACATTACCGACAAATCAGCATCATTTGCGAATCAGCTGCGCCTCAGTGGGTGTACGAGTCCTTTCATTTGGACTTTCTATTTCTCCTCTCTAGTTTTGTTTGCATTTTTTCCGCACACTGTTTTCCACGCCACCTCAACAATCCTATTGTGCGCACACCACACAAAAAGCCCTGCGCTCGATTATTCCGCTTGCTAAACCCCAACCTCGGATGCAACCTTGGGTTTCCGATGCAACCACCGCTCGATGTTCGATCGGCAAGACGACACTGCACAATGTAATCGCAGCCCTGTGCGCCATTACTTTGCACATTCATGCTGATGCTCCACAACACTGGTTCACTGCTGACCTGGTTTTGGCCCCAGGTGAACCCGCGCACCCTTGTGCCTTGTGGTACGGATAATTAAAGTGGAATTATTTAAGTGATTACAAGCGAAATCGGCAGTGGTACGGATTGGGAATTCGAACCCATTCGAACTGTGGCACGATATCCTAGCTGATTACCGGGAAACAGCGGGGAAAGCAGGTGGCGGTCGGGGGATTAGGCGGAACGATTGGCTTTGGCATGTTGTCCCGCTGTTGTAGACGAATGTGGAGAGTGCAGGCAGCCTATCAGGGCTAGGGTAATTGATTTTAAGCAGCTTTCTAAATGGGATTTCTAGTGCGGAAAATGTGCCATGAAATGGGGAGGAATAGATAAAACAAAGCAAAAAACCATTAACAAACTTGAAAACGGGGAAAAGTTCGATTTGTTCGGTGTGAGTTTGAAGCGAGAAGAAACAAAGGGACAGCAGCTCATGAGGGTGCGTTAATTATCGTGCGTCATTGAATTTTATTTTCGGCACCGATTTTGACACAACATGAAATGCAGTCATTAAGGTCATTCATAAACTTTTAAGCATTGTATTTGGGGCTATCATCATTTCACTGATTAGGAAAAAAGGCTCTTTTAATTAGATCTTCCATACTCTCGAGGATTAGTCAGGCTTTCCAGCTCTATTCTGGTGTGTTTGTACCTTGTGCCATGCTTGTGTAATATTGGATTTTGGATGCAAAATTTGGTTTTTTTAACAGTTCAGTTTTTAGCAGTTCTGTTTCTAAATCAGCTCAACAGTTCGGAGTTCCTAAAGATATGCACAATGTACTTTTGATTGGTAAAGTTCTTTTCAATAAATAATAAGCGAGGTGAGATATAAAGAAAAAAACCTTTCCATGTTGCAGATCACATCATCTTGACAATTATTCTGGACGAAATTTATTAATTTATTTAATATAATTGTCCCGCATACTATTGCTACAACAACTTATGAAACTTTCTTGAATTTAAAATACAAACCGGAATATTATCACCAGAATTAAAAATTTATGAAAGGCTAGTCTCATACGAACCAGTCGAGAAGTTAATTTCAAAATGATCAGTCTAGTCCTTAAATTGCTTTATCATAAAAAAGGATCGTTAGTTTCATACAGTGTGCATCTTGGTACACTATTCAGAAATCAGCACTATCGAAGGGTCCTAGCAGGGAAGGTATATCCAATTCATGTTTTACCCATTTTCATGGTGATTGATTTTTAGCATATAATGTATTAGTATAAGCAGACTCTTTAGTCGTATGTTCGCATGGGAGAATAAATCTGTTCTGTTAGAAAACATCCGTGCGGCAAAGTCTACGTTCTACTTTCAAGATTTCTTCTACTAGTGTCCTTCGCAAAGTGCTTCTTCTTCTATTTGGGTTTTGACAGATATTCAGTACCACATAACCGGACAGTCAAATCTTTGTTAGAGGGGGAAGGTCCATATAAAGCTTGAACCCATGACGAGCATGTTATTAAGTCCAATGAATTTACGATTTACTAGAGGACCACTCCGCCGAATGTGTTTCATTGGGACTTATTGTAGCTAATTCATGGTAGCTTATACCATCTATCAACCAAACAATGACTTTGGCTGTTTAGCAACAACTAATAATCTCTAAAATACCCCAATCATTTACATTTCGATGCATTTCTATGCTTTTTTAATCAAACGACGATCCTGCTAATACCACGCGTTACTTTGCTACAAAAATGTCTATGTTTAATATCTAAATGGAAGATGAGCCAATTCGAGAATTTGGCAGAGGGCTTTAAATTATTTTTCCTCATATTTCTGGGAAGTGCTGCGAAGCATACACTGAGCACGATATATGATGGAGTTAATGAGTTTCCTCGCTCTGAAGAACGCGATCTCTAAATAAAATAACTATGTTGTGTTCATTGACTTGATGAAGTAAAGGGGTCATGCTATATTCCTTCTGGAATAATGTTTTCCACTCTTTGTTCATTTTACTGTTGTTCAATTGCATTTAATTTCATTAAACGACTATTTACGAATCCTTCATAATATTCTATAATGATGCAATCAATATTACTTATTTACTTATCCGGCGCTATTGGGCCTGCCTCAGGAGTGTCCGAAACCGCTCGCGGTCTTGTGCCTTCGTCTGCCAGTCCGTTATCTCGGGTTAATCGCGGACGCCTCCACGCCATCTTGCCACCTCAATTTGAGGCTACAACGCCTCCTCTGTCCTTGTGGACGGCCTAAAAAGACTTTACGGGCTAGGTCGTCCGTTTCCATGCGTACAACATGGCCAGCCCACCGGAGCCTGGCGAGCTTGATACGCTTTGTACGACAGTGAGGTCGCCGTACATCTCGTATAGCTCGTCATTATAGCGGCTCTTCCATTGTCCTTCCACACATACGGGGCCAAGTATCCTTCTGAGCATCTTCCTTTCGAACGCGGCTAAGAGGGTTTCGTCAGATTTGGACAGTGTCCATGTCTAAGAGGCGTATGTTAGTACCGGTACTATATAGGTGCTATATAGTCCCAGCTTCGTCCGTCGCGACAGGTTCTTTGAGGTGAACTAATTTCCCAGGCTGTAGAAAGACCGGTTGGCAGCCAGCATCCTTGCGCGCAGCTCAGCTTCCATGCTGTTGTCGTTGCTGACCTTTGACCCAAGATAGGTGAATTGTGGGACGACTTCAAAAGTGCGTCCACCTATCTGTACATTACGCCTACGTAGATTTGGATTGTTTATTGACAGAGCCGCAGATGTTGCCACCATCAGTTTGGTCTTTGCCTCGTTTATCTGCAATCCGAGGTTCTCTGCCGCCTGCTCGATCCCTTGGTAGGCTTCTGCTACATAGGAGAGCCGCACACCAATGATGTCTATATCATCAGCTTATTCCAGGATGTAGGTTGACTTATAGAAGATGGTTCCCGTAGTCTCCACCCTCGAGTCGCGGATGGCCCTCTCTAGCGGCAATCGATGTAATGTGTAATAAATAATTGATGATGTTCAAAAATGATATCGATTTTTATCGACATATACGTGATAAACAGAGAATTTTAAAATTATTCCATTAGCCACATGTTTGAATTGAATTTTGATTGTCTTTTTAATCTACAGTTCGTGCAAGATTCAGACCATTCTATTTCCAATGCTCACTAATACACGCATTAATACATAATGTTATCAACTCCTTAAATTATCTCACAAATTTTGAATAATCACACTCACTACCCATTGCCCTCAAAAGAAAACCGATTTCATTTAAACACTGCAAGTGCTGCACTTCTTCGTAATGCTTCTTAATTGCCGCCCATCTTCACAACGCACCAAGAAGTTTTCCTTTGCAAAACTTGGATTTAGTTTTCCACCCCACACTTTGGCAGCTGAAAAGCTGAAAAGCTCATCCTGTCTGTGTGTGTGTGTCCCTGTGCAAAAGCTCTCTGGTGCTACATAATTGATCCTACCCATTCACCCGTTAGCAACGCTGCACGGGGAAAAGTGCACTTAATTAACAGCTTTCTGCTGCTTTGCTGTGAGGGAAGGAGCATATTCTTCCCGGGCGAATGGGATACCGAGAAAAGGACACAAAGAGTTCATTCCTCATTTTTCATCCACATATGACACAAAAAACACGCACACGATCAAATGGCACAAATGCCACTCAGCGTTCGTGGGGTTGTCTTTTTCCCTTCCTTTCAATACTTCAAAACAAACCTCGCCCCCCCCCGTTCCTAACCTCTTTCGTTTTCAACTGAAGCCGTTTTTTGTTTGCCCTCCATTGTCATGGCGGTTGGGAAAAGTTTCCGACTACCGATAGGGACTTTCTTCCCCGAGAAGTTAATCTTTGTCGCTTTTAGCTGGGGTTTGATGGGCCTGTGTTTTTTTAGCGCTCACTCACTCTTTCCTTCATGTGTGTGTGAAATTCTGTGGTCGGTTTTTGCTGCTGCTGGAGCTCACATCTCACAGTACCACTTGACAGTTTTATATAAACACACACACACTGCCGGGAGCCAATAAAAAAAAAAAAGAAATCCAGCTGTGGAAAACCCTCCCGCGCCGAGATGAAGCGTTAGACGGGAGGGTTTTTATTTCATTTGATCTATTTTCATTTCCTCCAGCTAACTTTTGTCCAACGTTTTTTCTCTGTGTATCTCTCTCTCTCTCTCTCCTGCTCGATTGTGTAGTGTGACAGTTTTCGTTGGATTTTCGACACTCACAGCTTCACTGCAAAGGTCCTAAGCCTCATGGGAAATGGGATCGACAGGAGTGTGGGACACGGCGCTCCTCCTCCAAAAAAAAAGGCTCCCTTGGCAACCTTTTTGGAAATGATAGAAGAAAAACCAAGCCAGCACAAGCACGAGTGCTCCCACAACATACAAACACAATTACTGCCGTCATGTGAACTACTACTGCTACTACTAGTGCCCATCCCTGCCCATCTCTTTGCCAGTTTGTGAAGCAAGGGGGAAAGAAAAATGATTCTTTTGATTCTAGTTTTTCTCACTTGTCCCCTGTTTTTTTTATGGTTGGGCCAGTCAAAGGAGAGGAAGCGAGCCAGAGCGAGAGACGTTCGGGCACTTCCTTTGCCGGAAGCGTTACCGGAAAGGGCGACACTAACAAAAGTTACAAACATCGCTCGAAAAGTCAACACACAGAGCCTCGAAAACGAACAGCGAAGAACACAGCGATGCACGGCAACGAGCGCGCGAAGTGCCTGCCCGACCGACCGGAAGTCAAACCGACCCGGGTCCAGCGAGCCACCCGCTAGCCCTAGGCCTTTGTCTGAGTGGTTTTCCACTTTGATGGTGCGGGTCCGGGAAGTTGCCCTTTCACTCTTCAAAAGGGTATTTTTTATGAAATTTTGGACACTTTTTACTCCGCACTTCCTTTGTCTGCACGGTGGGAGTCACACAGTGGAGCAAGTTTTTTGATGCGCAACGCTGCAACGCTTTTTTGAGTGACACAGGAGAAAGGTACTCTCTGTACACGTTTTTTGGGCCGGCGAATGCTTGGTGTTTGAAGGCGGGCAACGGGGGCTCCATTTAATTTGATAATGACACCCCTGGGGGCGAAGCAAACCACTGCGCCACTGTTGTGTCAAGGTTGGGCAAACAAAATTCTTCACAAATGTGCGCCACCCTGGGCCCCCAGGAGGATGGAGCAAGTGTCAGTGTGGCGTACGTAACGAGTTGAAGTTGCCGGTGATTGTGCTGTATCATTTTTTAGAAAGCTGTGATCTTTTCACTGCTTTGAGTGGGCAGATTTCATGGGTTATGTGTAACAAAAAAAGGGATCTTTAATTCAACGTAGGAGTAATAATGAGAACATAGCATTCAGGTAAGCTGATATTCATTCAAATCTTGTACAGTCTGGTGTGCTGCTTACAAGGTCCTTGCTTAATTAGGTTTTTTTTTACGAAATAATGTAATTATATTCTCTAGTTCTTCATTTTCTTTTTCCTTGACACAACAACCATTGTCGATCTCTTCCACTTGTGGGCTTGACTTTCAATGAGTTATTGGTTACCGTTAGTAGGATAGTCAGTACTACGTATGGGGGGAAGGTCCATTCAAGGCTTGAACCCTATACCACTATACCACGAGACCGAATCAGGTATTATCTTCACCCGCACCAATATTCGTCCAGAACTTTCTGAGAAGACTCAAGAACCTCATCCTGGATATATCTATGTGTAGTTTGTAGGAAACTTCGATGTTTAAATCAAACAAAGAACCTGTAGTTATTAGCATTCGTATTACTTTCTTGGAAAGCGATGTACCTATTGGGTAGATCCTCAGACGAACGATGACAGATATGCTCTGCACATTTAGAACGTTCCGAATCACAAATTCTACTAAACTTTCTACGCTATTTCCTACGCTAATTCTTAAGCTCTTTCCTACGTTAATTTCTACGCTGCATTCATGGATTTATGTATCCGTTCCAAGTCCGATATGGATTCAGTATCAACTTTAGGATCGCTATAAGTTTATGATAGCTGCGAGGACCGGGATAGGTTCATGATAGGTCCCAGGACTAGCATGGGACCATTATAGTTTCCAGGACCAGTATGGGTTCCTGATAGCTTCCAGTCTCGGTATGGGCTCATGATAGGATCTAGGGCCAGTATGGGTTCAGTATCAGTTCCAGTACCGTTGTTAGTATATGATCAGTTCAAGGACCGGTATGATCAGTATTGTTTTCCTGGATCGGTTTAGACTCAGCATCGGTCCTGGATGGACCTGCATAGGTTCAGGGCCGGTCCTAAAGGCATTAGGTCATGGCAGTTCTTGAACCAGAAAGGGTGATGTATTGGTGTCAGAACCAGTATAGATTTGGTTTTAGTTTTAGGTTTCTTAAGGGATGTCTATAAGTAACTCATTTTAATTGGGTTTCGAGAATTGTTTTGGCATACTTTAAAGCATACAATAAAGGGGATCTTTGAAATGTAGCCCCGTACCCTGGCCAGATTGACTGATATAGCACAAATGCAGTGCAGTCATAGTCGGCCGAAAGAGAACTCTGTAAGTCATTCGAAAGAGATGATACTTTCGAATGCTACGAATTACATTCTATAGCTCATATCGAATTTCATGTCTTCTTCAAAATTCAACTCAGAATCGTGCTTACAAGTTGAGCACAAAAAAGAACATTACCTAAACTTCACCGGTAACGGAACTTCCTGTGGTTTCAAAGAGAACAAAGATGTTATACATCGTTTATTAAGCGATAAAGGAAAGGTTATAAAAGAGCTTATTATGTACCTTTGCTTCATTTATACCTGAACCTGGTATGTTTTCCATAAAATTCCTCATCAAGCCAATATTGAGCAACGATTGAATGGATGTAAGGATAGTGAGCCTTTCTGGAATGTTAATGGCACTCTAGTATCTCTCCATCAACGAAGGGCAGTGAGAGTAGTGAGGGGATAAGTGCATCGATTGATTAGAACCCCGGCATCAGTAAATAGCCTTACTTTTCATTTTCCATTACATTACACGCCTTATGCCAACCGCATCCTGCTCTAATTCCGATCTCTATCCTCACCAACTCACGATTCTACCAACAACCTGGTCGAAACAAGAGACCAGTCTCCTCACCTTGCTAGGGGTTTCCAAACTGCCTCGATTACAAACACCCGGTGCGAATGCGAATCCTACTTCCTCCCTCCCTACTAGTGTCCTTTTCCAGTTCAAGCTTTTCCATTGTTTCAAGGGAAGAATTTCCCTAGCAAAAGGATGATACGGGAGGGAGGGTTAAAGGCTGCAAAAAGTGTGAAACCTCTTCGACCATTCAGACATTCATTTACCGAAACACCATCCACTGACACGATCGACCACAAGGACCTGTTTGTGTCGGATCAAACTCAACACGACCTCTCGCAACAACGGTGCGATGCGCTTCTTTGTGCAAAGTGGTCGAATGGGTTCCTTCAGGCATGAGTTTTTCAGAAGAAGAAAGGGGGAAAAAACTCTCCACCAACCGAGCAATAGGAACGAGCATGGTTCACGAAGGGTTGGCAGAAGCGAAGAGCAGAACGGAAGAGTGGAGCTCGGTTCCTCGGATAAGTGTTTCGCATTCTTGATTGTTTTTGCAGCACACACACATATGACCCATTCGTCCCATACCTCCTCAAAGCGTCACACTCCTCGTCGAGGCAGAGTGAATGGGTTTTGCGGATTACCCCGGCACAGGATAGGAAACCTCTTCTGGTCCTCTTCTATCCCCACACACACACACAAAGGGTGAGTTTTTAAGTTTCCGTTTGCCCGCATCAACACCATCGACACCGGAATCTTCTTGACCGATTGTGTGAGAGAGAGCTGTTTCTTGTTTCAATACAATCTCCCACCCCGTGGGTTGGGGGAGTGGGCATACGGTCCGGAAGGAAGCAGTGTGAATATGTGACCTCGGCAGTCGACGTACTAGTTTTACCCTCGGCACGGAATTGGGAGCGAAGAACGGGAAGAACATCTGCGAGTGTGAGTGTGAATGTGTGTGCTTGTGTTGTTCATTTTCCATCAACCGATCTTTCGACACGTGGAACATCATAGCCGGGCAGAGAAAGAATGAGGAAATCGATACTTCCTGCATGCTGTGTGTGAGAGAATGTGCAACAGTCTGGGTGGGTTGGTGGTTTAACACACACCTCCCTGGAGCGTCCCGGGTGGTCCCAAGCCCTTCTGGGATGGGTTGAGAGTTTAAGACCAAGCCGGGTTGCCGATGAATGCGGCACCGGTGTAGAATTGTGGATCGTAAAATGTTAGTGCTACTGATTGGAATATATATTTTTTAGTACCAATTTCGAGAGCTCAGCGGCACTCTGTTGTTGGCCCTTGTTCCACTGCCACCTAGCAAACAGCCCCAGGAGCTGCACAGAAGGAGCTTTTAAACAAAAAGAATTGATAATCTGCCCTGTTTTCTTTTTTTTCATCTTCTTCTTCTGAGCACAGATCCCAAATCGAATGAATTGAGGGCAGTTTTGGGGCGATTTCCTATCGCTGCATTTCCTGATGCCTGGTGTGCATTCATTGAATTATTGAACCTACAGACGATTATCCATTGGAATGGAGCGTTGCCATTCCTTCGCGCAGTGGCAAAGAGTAGAAGAGTAACAGAACGGTAGCAATTTGGTTGTGCTTCGAACCGATCGGCAGTGGATTAGTTTCTTGCAGCTGTTTGTTATTTACCGGCTCTTCATTTGCACCATTAGGGTGAACTAAAACTTACCCGTCTGTTTACAGTTTCTGTTCGTTACCATAAAATGCAGCATACTAGTTAGTGGTAGCCGGTAATGGTTAGTGTTTAAATTTTGATGTTGATTCTAATGAAGTGGCAACGAAGGCTTTTGTTCTGACTGGTAGGTAAAGTGGTTCCCAAATGAGATGGTGAATATATATGGCAGCTGAAATTGATATGTATACAATAGATAGATGTAATGACGCCTAAAGTTAGGCAATAAAAACTCGGAATAGAATTAGGCGTCATCCAGCAATAACGTTACGCTTACGGGGGAATTGAGATGCCGTCAAACGTTACGAATTGTTGCATCAAAGAGGCGTACTCAATATTTGTTTTGAAATACTACATACATTGTAAAAAAAGATCACAATAAAGACGGCACAATTATCATGTTTTCTGAAAGGATTAGGCAAATGCAGCTATTTAAATAATGGCAGATAAATTCCTTTTCTTGGAAGGCCAATTTCAATCGACAGTGCACGATTCAATTTTTAATCATAATTCGAAAAATATTTCCAAAATACTCCCAAAATTCCTTATAACAAACAAAGAGCTATGTATTAATCGGGCAATTATGGGTATAAATTAGAATCAGAAAATTTATTTTATTCTGTTCCGTTTTTATCATGTTAAAGAAATCACGGTAACGTAAAAGATAAATAAATTTAGAAATTTTAATTTCGTGCAATATACTGAAAGGTCACCCTCCAATTAAGGAAAGCAATTGAAATTGTATTGCAAAAAGTGAAAGGGACATCTTCCAAAATTACATTTTGAAAAAAATAGTTAATTTAACTACCTTCTTCAAATGCCTTTCGCTTTCGAGATGTTCAACGAACGACTTTTAAATCCATTTCCATAATGATTCCGAGAAATGATCGTGAAGCCCATACAAGACCTACTACTGATTTCAAACCCTTATCAGTCCAGGAACTGTTTCTGAATCCATGGAACTGATTATACTCTTAAACTCACACTGTTTCTGGAACTTATACAGAACCCAATTCCAATTCAGGATCTGATACTGAACCCATATCGGCCCTGGTACTAATTCTCAACCCTTATCGGCCCTGAAACTTCACCTAAACCAATTGCAATTCGAATTTTATCGAAAAAAAGGCAATTTGAGCATTACGTTATTTATAGATGAAGCCTTATTTGAATATCTCTATGTTTAAATAGCTTTATAACGCTTCGTTCGAGAAGGTTCGTACAAAATGTATGTAAGGTACAAAAAAGGGTTTTCCTTTAAGAAAAAACACCTATTGTAAGAAGTAAGAGCTTTTAAAAAATAAAACAATCAACAGCTAATAACATAACATAAATCTCTGGTAGAATTTTCGTAGAAGACCATACCGTGACCGATGGGCTGGAGCCTCATTTAAAGCCGTAAAACAAACAGCATTAGCCGATAATTGGGTGTCATAATTCGAGACCGTGTGCAATAAATCTATCAAACGCGAGTTAAAAAGAGTAATTGTTTGCCAAAGAAGTTCAAACTGCTGCTATTAATCCCAAACTTTTACCGATCGCTTGCTCTACCGCGCCCCTTTGGCATTTAATCCTTTTCTCAGGCTCACCCCTTATGGCTTCCCACCGCTCCAGCTGTGATGGTTTTATCGCACCATAAATCCATCAATACCACCAACACCATTCTTTGACAGCAATATACCTCCCTCCCCATGCGCCCGGGTCACAGCACATTAAGACGAGAAAGTACACATTCAACCGTAGAATGGAAAGTGTAATGCCGTCTCCAATGTGTACGTCTATTTGAGAGCGTTATGTTTATTGTGAGTAAAAGCAGGGCTTCATTCTAGCACGATCATGTTCATGCTCGCTGCTAGCCTTTAGTTGCAGCGGAACATCGTGTTTGGGATGGGGAGGGAAAATTGTAATTCAAGTAAAGTCAGTCGCCCTTCCGCGGCGGGTGGTACCTGCCAGGTTCAGCTATTGTTGTACCCTCTGCTCTAAATAATCTCCATTCACCAGCGTAGGCAATGTCTGTGCCTGTTACTTCGCAGACTCTGGCCCACCTCACAGTCCTTCCTCCGCACACTCTTGGAGAGGGAGCGACAAAAACTAATGATCTCCCGGAGCGATGAATTATGATGTTGGAGCGAGGAACTAGTAGGGGGGAAAAACGGCACGTGAAAGAGGTGTACACGCCCGGCAAGTGCATAAATAGATGCTAGAAGAGGCTGCGAAGTGAAGAGCGAAAGAAAACATCACCAAAGTCTCCCAAGTACCACTGGCAGAAGGTCATAAACCTTACGACAGCTCGCACCTTAGTGGCGCACTGGGTCGGGCCAAAGGCTGGCACGGAAATGCACTTACATTGTAGCATATTGTTGTGTTGCTTTTTTCTTTCCATTCTTTTCTCTCTTATCCGCTCCCAGGGAAGAGGTTGCGCCCCCAAACAATCCCCACCGTGCAGAAAGAATCGCGAACGATAATAATGCACTTAATGTGTCTGTGCCAGAGCAGACTACACTTTGGTACCGTTGGAAGCTCAAAGTTGGTATGATACATGTGTGCCACCCTCCTGCTATCGCCCCGGCGGAAACGACAGCCAACGACGACCTGGCTGGCGACAAATCGCGAGATGCTCTGGGATTATTATTATTTCATATTGTACGTGGATATTGTTTTTGTCTTTATTTTCGGGTACTCCAACAGCAGCAGCAGCGAACGGAAGCAAGTTTGTCCGGAGCGACCACAAACTGGGCATGTATTTTTAACCCCAGCGCCAGCGGAGGCTAATTTTTTCACCCTGCACAGAGTGTGCGGAACCAACAACCGTAACGGAGAGCACTTAAAAAGTTTAGCAAACACAAACAAATCATTTTTCCCTGGCTGACGCTTTCCTTCCCTTCCTTCCTTCCGCCACTCGCAATGGCTTCCATCTCTCTTCGGGAGATGCAGTTGTTATGTGTTGCTTTCTTTCGTGCATGCTATTGTGTGAATAAAAACGGCACACACGTAGCTGACTTTCATAATCTATGCATGCTTTCAATAGTCTGTTAGTTTCGTGTTTCGTCCCCCACATGCTGTTGTATACAAATACACTGTCTTGCACTAGGAAGCCGTCGGAGTTTTCAATCGCCCGACCGTTGTTAGAAAGGGTAGATCTTTATTCCTTTTTAGTTTAGGGCACATGCATCCCTCTCCGGTATGCATTTCAATGCAGCTCCGATGGCATTCAGTGCATCCGAGTGTTGTTTTTGTTGCTTGCTCTCGTCCGCTCGACTGACTGATGCTGCTGCTGCTGCACGTTTGGTTGTTTATTTCCGTTTGCTTCTTACGATTTGCCTCCACTGTGTGTTGTGCAGTTTTAGTTGAGCATGTATGGTATAATGTTTAAAATGGATGTGTTTTTTCTTCTATTGATGAACGTTTTACGTGCTCCAGTTGCTTTTGGAAATATTTTAATGTATTGCATCATCATAGAAACATCACATCGTGTTGGGTTGGAATGACGTGAGCATAAAAATGACGAATATTATTGTTTATTGTTTATTATTTATGAATATTATCAGCATATGAATATATCATATTGTTTATTATAAATATTATAACAGAATATAGCTGAATCTATGTAACAACTTTAGCGTCGAGAGGATTGCTTTTTATATTTTTTTACTTTACTTGCTTGACATGGATGCGACAGTTCCATTTAAAAATAAATTATTTATTTTTATTTTTAATGCTATTTCCATATTTTAATATCTTTTGCACATTTTCCCTTTTGCATGTAATGCCTTCCAACATGACTCAATCTTTTATTTTAACGCTCCATCGAACCCACAAAATGCTAAAATATACAGATTGCCTGTTATGCCAATTGCATACTCTACAGGGGAGAAAATGGGCCTGCACCCGCCTCACTATGCTGAACCGATGGGACATTCCACACTCGCACACGAGCGAATCATTCTGCACCGCCAGACAAAGGCCAAACTGTCTGCACGGGTCTGCAACATCGCTTTCGTTGCCCCACTGGAAACCGTAGATGGTGTTTTAGGTACGGTTAAATGATTCCATTGTTTCGCTAATAGCGCGCGGCGGATGCCCAACAACAGCAGACAACAAAGCGCATCCCAAGATGAAACGTTCGCGATTGGGGCTTTGGGCTGTACGATGCGAAGGTGGCAAATAGTGATGCGGTGCCTGGGTTGGATGGGAAGCTTTTGCCGTACGGAGCCTTCTGTTTGGGTGCTTCTAGACTGATAGCAAGGGCAAGAAGTAATCAACGTCATTGACTGACCGAAAAAAGGGTTTACGGTCTGGACCGCGATAACGGTTGAATGCAGCGAACCCGTGTCCCGTGTGTACATTTTTGACACGATGGTGCCAAGTTATCGTACCCGTCGCTACTGTGTATCAAACATAAAATAAGAAAGAAATTGAAAAGTAATCAAACGGGAACCGCCAAAGCTCACTCAATACAGTAGCTACACCGTCCCGTTCGCTTTTGAGCTGAACAAATAGTCAAACGGTTGAGATAGTCCAGCACGAGTTTAATCCCACCCAAAATGGATACAACTTTCCCATCTCACATTCCCTTCTCGGGTGTCCAGTGTAGCGTTTTTACGATTTGTAATAAAATTTTAATGTACTTCTGGCCAGCAGTGTCCGCTACATGGAACGAAGCGTATTGCACCCAGAGTGTGTGTGTGTGCGGCTGCAGTTTTGGCATGGTGCAGATTAGTGATGTGCTCTCTGGAGCGCACCCACGATTTCGATCTGACTCCGACTATTGTAAATCCGATTCCGACTCCGGCTAGTTGGATTCACTAGATCCGCCCCGAGTCCGAGTCCCCCGGAGTCGTCCAGAGTCGTCCGGAGTCGCCTGGAGCGGTCTAGAGTCGCCCAGAGTCGCCTGGAGTCGCCCGGAGTCGCCCGAAGTCGTTCGGAGTCGCCTGGAGTCGTCCAGAGTCGTCCGGAGTCGCCCGGGTCGTGTGATTTAATGTGCTTGTGATCAGGCATGTGGCATTGTGTTTTTTTTCTTTCACTTTACGCGTGCACTTCGTACACAGGCCTTTGTTTCGAAGGCCGACTCCGGCCGACTCCGAACGACTCCGGATGACTCCGAACGACTCTGAACAACTCCGAACGACTTCGGACGATTCCGGACGACTCCGACTCCGAACGACTCCGAACGACTCCGGACGACTCCGGACGATTCCGACTCCGAACGACTCCGGGCGACTCCGGGCGACTCCGGACGACTCCGAACGACTCTGAACAACTCCGGACGACTCCGACTCCGGGCGACACCGAACGACTCTGAACGACTCCGAACGACTCCGAACGACTCCGGACGACTCCGAACGACTCCGAACGACTCCGAACGACTCCGGACAACTCTGGACGATTACGACTCCGAACGACTCCGGACGACTCCGGGCGACTCCGAACGACACAAGGCGACGCCGGACCGCTCCGGGCGACTGCGGACGACTACGGACGACTCCGACTCCGGGCAACTCCGGACGACTCCGAACGACTCCGGGCGATTCCAAACGATTCCAAATGACTCTGAAGGACTCTGAATAATGCAGGGCGGATCTACCTTCCGGAGTTGATAACGAATTTATCGGCGTCGGATCGGAGTCGACTCCGGATGTTTGCCAACTTTACCCATCACTAGTGCAGATGCAACACACGCTGGAAACTCGGACACCAACGCCAATGAAAAGCGACAAATGTAAACCGATTTGAAGCGACACCGTCGTTGAGGATGAGTTCCATTCCTGTGGGAGCAGCGTTCCATTGCATTCCCGATAAAGGGAATGCGGGAAGTGTGTGTGGGTTTGTGATTTCGTGTGTTGCGGTTTATTGCTCTGACTTTTCGAACATTAGAAGTTTAACCTGCAACAGGGGACAACCTCCGAAATGATCTCATTTAACCGTTCTTCTCTCTATGGACTCAACACACTTAAATGAACACTGGCTCTTTGTTCTAGTTTTTGTTTCCGATTCTAAATATTCTTCAACATAAAGTACAGATAAAACAAGCACCTGCACCGTGCCAAAGCCGTTCACATTGTATATTGCAATCGATAAACCTCAAACAGACATTATCCTCAACAGACATTCCATGCCGGCAGCAAAATGTCGGTGCATAAATCTTAAGACAAAAAAAAAACAACTCCGCCCAGACTTCGAACTTAAAGACGGTCCTAACTCCGGCTTAGCTTCTTGCCAAACTGACTTGCAAGATGGCACAAAGTACCTGGTTGGACACGTGAAGATGCAAACAGAGGTCGTATGAGTTGTATCGGGGTTCTGTGGTTTCTATTTTTCATCCTCCTCATCCCTGATGCTGATGCTCCTATCTTGCGAGATAATGCCGAGCTGCCGGTTGCTGCTTTGTGCTTACACCTCTCTCACTCTCTCTCACATCACTCTGGCCAGCGGTTTATGGGTTTTCAATAATAGTGTTGCAGCCACAGTTCGGTTGCAGATGAGACACGGCACCGAGCACGGAATGAAGCAAAGGGAGTGATTGCACCGTAATGTGTAGCACTCGTACGCTTTTCCGCTCGGTTCTCGGGAAAGGTGCAATCGTTCTACTGCGAATGCCACAAACCGAGTTAATGAAAATTCATACATTACCTTGCATGAGAGCAGATGAGAGCAGACCATGGGTTGGAACTGTGAGGGTTCGTCGCTCGGGCGGGATGAAATTGTTTGAGCTCGTAAAATTAAATTTCCGATTACGTTCGACTGGATTGCTTTCGGTGCTTTAAGTTGTCTCAATCATCCACCGAAGCTTGTGCGAACGTTCATCTAGCATTGCATTCAAACGATGCTGCTTATTGCGATTGCATAGAGGGCAACTGCAAACCTTTGCTGAATGGTGTGAGGATATTGCTTCAGGTTATTTTTTGCATCTGGTCCACTAATAAATTGCTCATCCGTTTTTAACTAATTTAGAACATCAAACAATGAGAAGAAACTGATGAATAGGAAAAACAAACACAACAAAACGTTTGAAGTGAAAATGCTGCTGCAAGAACAGACACTTCTCAAAACCCAGTTAACGGCAAGCGGCAAAACAAGTGCAGCATTAAATCTTCCTTCCAACACACAAAAGTCAAACAAAAACTTTTGTCTCCAAGCGTGATTCCCCAGTGCGCTGGCCAGCTCCCTTTGTTGTTATCGAGGCAAACTCGTCTTCGGCACGATGCGAAACTTTGCGCTCAAAGCAAAAAGATTTTCCCTCTGTTCATTTAGCAACGCTCGGCCATTGTGCTGTTTAAGTTCCGTGGAAAGCGTTTGCATTGTCCACCGGAACGTGCAGCTAGCAGGGAATTGGGATGGAATGCGATGATGCTTAATTTCATAAAACTTTTGCTTTTGCTCCATCGCTGCGAAACTTTACGTTTCGCCTCATCCTCACCCGCACTGAAACTCTTGAAAAAGCTTTTATTTTAACCGACGACGACGACGATGACGACGTGGACGAAAAACGCACCTCGGGCAAAAGCAGGCCACAACTTTTCCCGAACTGCACGGAACGGAAACGCATCCGCATTAGAAATATGGTAATGGCTTTCTGACGAAATGTACTCCAGGATGACGCACCGCCGGTTACGGCGCATGTACTGAAAAATCCCCCCGGGGTAAGGGAGCTGGAGACGGAGCTTTGTAGCGTTTTTTTTGTCTTCGCTTTTCGCCACACTCAATACCGGGCTAAGCCTCGGCGGACATTGACAATGATCCTGTTAAGCACCGGATCGGATTAATTCCCACCACGCTTTAGGGTGGAGGCTTTTCTGTCTTTCTCTCTCTCTCTCTCTCTCTCTCTCTCTCTCTCTCACTCTTTCTCTACACAGCTGTCCAGTTCCCTGTCGGACGGGGGAATGGCAGGGCGTTGAGCTGATGGATCATCGAAACTGAAACCGGAAATGACACCAGTGAAGCACTCTTGGGGAGCAGTTGAGGTTTTGTCCCCGTGTGCAAGGTGGTGGTGGTGGTGGTGGTTCGGATGGCGCTTGCTGAACGCAAACGGAGCATAAAGTAAATTTCAAGGATGAATAATTTCTCATTTTTACCTTTACTTATTTTCCTCTTTGGCGCCGTGAGGAGGCAGGAAATCGCCATGTCTGGCGGAGCAAATCGTCGGAAACGGATGCTGGACGTGGAAAATGGTCCGGCGCGTGTGATATTATTTACCAAGAAGTGCGATAAATGGTGAACACGGTGAATGTGTGTAAAATAATATGGTTTCGTATGGGATTTATCTTACGGCGAAATCATTAAAAATGAAACACGATTCCGAATAAAATATGAATGCCTAGAAATGCGTTCTAATTATAAGTTTCACTGCAATTTAATACTATATACTTTAGGATCATGTTAAAAAGTTGATAATGTGCTCATAACTACTCATCAAGAAGACAGCAGAAGGGTTTTATGGGACACTGTTGCATACAATTAGGCGCACAAATATTGCAATGTATGCAAACTGCGCACCAAAATTGCACTTTTAATACTGTTTGCGGCATTTTCTCTCCCCCTAGCTAATCCCAACTAAGCTCTTTTGATACAAAAATGAATTTAAACATTTCGTCCAAGTGCGAAATTCGCCGAATAATCTAAACATCTAAACATGCGAAGAGAGTAAAACCAGAAAATGAACAACGAGCATGAAACGCTATGAAACGAGCTTTTCTTGCTGTGCAAATATTTCCACTCACTCGTTTGTGGGTCAGTGCGCGCGGGTGCTACGGTACAGTGTGGAAAAGTGACCACACAAATGCATACAAAAAAAGGAGAACATTGAACCCACGTACGCGTCACGTACCCGGTTGCACAATGCTTTTGCACTCGTTTTGCTTCGTACGCGGTTCGCGAAATTGTTCGCCAAAATCGTCATACGCAATCGCCGAATTCGAACACATTCGAACGCGTGTGTTAATTTCACCAGACGAAACCACCCACTTGCACCAGTCGTACCGGGGGGGTTGGGGTTTTATCCTTTTCACTTAGTTCGCTTTCATTTGCACCACTTGCTGGGCATTTTTTTTTTTGGATAGAGTTTTAACCAGATTGCATTTTTTGTTGCTTCGATTCGTAATCACTTTTCCAGCTTTTTTTGTATGTGTGTGTGGCTTGATACTCATATTTCTCTCTTTCTCTCCCTCAAGATCTTCACATTTTGCACAGACCCCGAACGGGCAGACATGGTTCCGCCGCTGGGCCAGGATTTATGTGCAAGCTGTGGCAAGCTTTTCCGCTTTCACTGTACCGTGATAGGGTATGGCACACACACACACATGCAGCAAGCATCGCGACCGCTTTACCTCATCCGTAAGATGGTACGTTGGAAATTTATTTACCATTCTCACCCTAGCTAGTCCAAGTGGGGGTTCTATTCTCTTTTTTGCAACTCTCTGACGCTCCATGTGTGTTTCGTCCGAGCGTCCCACATGGTAGCGATGGCAAAATTGTGAAGTTATCGCCCAAATTTGACCATGCAAAAGTGTGCGAAAGCTGCTGTCTGGGCTGGGCAGTGCAGGGCAGGGAAAGTCATAATGTGTGGGTGCCTTGCCTTGACGTACGATTGCCCGAAGCGTGTCCGTCAGTAGACAGTATATCTTAATTTTCTGGGCGTGATGGGTTGGCGTTTGTGGAGTTCTGGGTGTGAATTGAAAATTAAGGTAGCGTTAAACAAACGGTTCAAACTTGTGGAAACTTTCTTTCACCATGAACATGAAGTGGATATCTTACAGGGATGTTTGTAGATATAGAAACATCGATTGAAATTGCTTTGTTTTGGTTTTAGTTCAATTAGACGCAGCCGAAAACGATAGAAACGTAAAATAAAGTTAAACATGAGCTACGGTTCTTAGTTTAACTATGTTTGTGGTTCATATAAAACCTTGCTTTGTGGCTCAATGTGAAACACTTTGTGGATATGACATTAATTTAAGTAAAAATACTCAAACATGACATGCTCAAGAGATGTAACGCAGTCGATGCCGTTGAAGTTTGCCTCTAACGGACCAATTTTTGATTGTGTGCATCAGTTTTTTTTTTAAACTGTAATACTCCTATTCTTATCTGTAGATAAAATATATCAACCTGGTAGCCCGCTGGCTAAATGAGGTCTGCGAGGTCGACTGCTTGAGCCAAAATTTATTTGTAGAAGCATATTTCTGCTTCAATAGTACATGCCAGTCAAATCCGAACTCCTGAAGTATGAAGAGATTTTCAACTTCGCAGGTATCTTTACTAATTGTCAGACCATGCCAGTCAAATCCGAACTCCTGAAGTATGAAGAGATTTTCAACTTCGCAGGTTTCTTCACTAATTGTCAGACCATGAATTATGTCTACGAATTATAGAAGGAAAACTAAACATATTTATTTTAATGAAAATGAGCATTCGATTCCGTATAATTTTAGTAAAATGGTCTGAAATTAATGAAAATTCTTTTATTCCCTTCCCAATGAATAAATTTGTTAATAACAAATATTTGATAAACATTTCTTTAAATCGTGAATGTCTTACTCATCTGTTGTTTTGGAACATTACTTTTTCTATTGTTTTGCCACCAATCAATATAAGAAAAAAAAACTTGGAAAAATTAACAAGATCACTCAACCAACTGGAATTAAAAACACAAGCTCTCACATGTTTATGGCATATTGTTTTGGGAAAGATCGAACCCCTCTTTAGGTATGGTTGCAGCTTAGAACATTATACTTCTGCAAGACTTTTAGAAATCAGATGAAATCAGATGTCAGCACAAACAAGTGATACTTTTGATATGATGTTACAAACGATCTCAAACAGTCCATGAGGCAGCCTTCCAAGACTTATGTGGGAGCCCTTCACGATTCTAGTCAGTTTTTTGTATGGAGTTTGACAGTTGGAGGCTGAAATCATGTAAACACTCCATACAAAACCACGCACAAAACTACCCTGCAAATTTCAGTCTAGATTATTCTAGCCTCAATGCTAGAATTAGATTCGAGTTCAATGCAAACAGCTGACATGCTGACATTTCAGCCTACCAACTTAAAACGGAAAGGACCCCGTGATTAGAAAAAAAACTACAGGTGGACCTGGACAAACCGATCTGTAGTAATGTATGGACTTTGGACAGCATTAAAAGTAAGAATTCACTGTTTCTAACGTATGTAAATGCAGTGTACAATCAATACCATCTCAAAAATATTGATAATCAAAATGATACCGATATCAACTTTAATTTACAAAAGTTACTATTTTGTATTGGATAAACCAACGCTATAAGTTATGGTCATTTTTTGCCATTATTTTTGCGCACTGAATTTTGTTAGCTTGCTACAAAACTATGCAAATTGTGCAAATATCGGAGGCCAATATCAGAGGTATAAAGTTTAAACTTTTGTAACGTAACTATTATTCCAAAGTGAAATGAAACGAACTCATAACGATCTGATTTTAGTATCAATCCTGTCTGATATTTGTATCATATGTATCATAATATCATAGAAAAACTAGGATGCTGCCCGTGTTCCTTTTTTAAGAGGCATTTTGGCCCACGGAGTCAAATGAGTTAGACATCGCTGATGTAGGTCTACGGTGCTTGCTTAATTGCTTTTCAATTCATTATCAGTTCAGCTTGCAGAGTTGAGATAACTTTTAGGTACTTTAATGAAAAAAATCTGTAATACAATGAAATCCCATAACTTTACGTCCCATAACTCATTGATGAATTTTGAGGCACACACATACTTTCGGCAACTAAGTAGAACATTCCAACCAAATCAATCGATTTACAGACCAAAATTAATAATGCTTTAGACACAAACATCGATAAATTGGTGGGCAAATATGCGGCAACGACTGTAACATCAAATGTGATTATTTCATAGCCTTTTCATGGTGCACGCTATTGTGCAGTTTTGCAATCACGTATGACGGCTACATGCCAATTAATTTGGAAACAAATTCAATCGTTATTCGACAGGCTTAATGCAATATGTTATTTGCTGTATACACTCCTACCAGAGCACACCGCTCAAAATTCATCCTTTTCTGCTGCTGTCTGCTCGATGTCTGCTAAATTAATATCAATTCCAGCATGAACATTTGCACACTCACATACACATGCACAGCAAATAAAAGATAGCCAAATTGATCAGTAAGACAGCAAAAACAAAATACACTAAACTGCATATACTCTTCTCCGCGCACGCACTGAACAAATGTAAATGTGATACGCGTATGAGTGCTTAATAGATGCAAATATTTGCACACGGTACACATATTAGATTGATACACGGTATGCAATCACCACCCCACACGAGGGGCACATTTTATGCTGCAAATGGAAATCGATCCCAGTTGCATACTGCAGCGACAAATTTGTCTACTCGCTGCAATCGCATGCCATGCTGTCCGATTTGACTGTATTTAGTTATTGTTGTTTCGATGAGTGTTTTATTTCCAAAGCCTTCCACCTCCGATTTGCAACAGAGTGTTTGCAGAGTAGTTTAATGTTTCACTTCAGCTGCTCTTTCCCCTCCATTGTCCCCTTTCTCTTAACAATAATCTCTTTGCTGCGTGCGATAAGCGTGAATAATGAATCCAATTCGCAATTATGCCCGATCATGGGTGCTTCAGTTTGTACTCTCGGACACGATTGCAGTGCCCGGTTGATTTGCTTTCTCCTTCTGTGTATGGGTGTGTTTTTGTTCATTGATTTGTTGTATAATTTTCATCACCATACACAACAATCGATTTGTCGCTTGATGACAGCAAACAAAGGAGAAAAAGAGAAAAAAAACGTATAGATTTTTTGCTGCAAATGGAAAGGGGACAAGGGAGCGGAACTGGATGGGACGTAGCAAAATGGTCCACTTCCCACACGCTTTATTGTGGTCGCGCGGAGCTTTTTCCCCATTGTCGTTTGGTGTCAGCATACATCAGACGATGGAAACACTCATGCTGTGCCCATCGATTGAGCTGATTGATCTTTATTGACGGTTATGAAATTAAAATTAAATTTTATTAAAATTCACATAACCCTTCGTCGCGATGCGTGGGGTTCGAAACGGGAGCTGGGATGTATGTCGGTTGAAGAGTGCGTGCATAAAGTTCAACAAGCATTAACGATCGAGCCCGATAATCAGACCCGAGTGGCCGAGTGATTTCGGGTTAAACGGTAAACGGTAAGCGAGGCGGGAGTGAACTGTTTTTGATGCAATAACAACACTCTCTTTTATTATCGCAGCAACTTCATCCGCCCTCTTGGCCCATACAACGCATCACCGTCGAATGATGATAACAAAAGAGCAAAAATTGCGAAAAAAAATTACAACCCAAAAAAACACAAACGGGGAAAACAATAAATTTAAGCATTCATTTTTCCTCCAGCTCAAACGTCGCCTCTCGAATGATAAGTTGGTAAATGGGAAATAAAGCAATCAGCATCGGCCGGAAACAATTCATTTGGAGCCGGGCCAAACTTTTCGCGCGCGGCCAAAGAGATTAATAATTTTCCGGCACCACGGTCGGAAAATTAATGTGGTCTTAAATTTTACAGATGGCAATAATTTTTCTCCGTTAGGTGTAGGTGAGAAAGGAGAATGAGAGGGCGAGGCAGGGATAGAAAGGGATAAGCGAGATATGGAACTAATTGATATGGATTTTCTAGGCGTGATTTAACGTTTGGTTGGTGGATTTTTGTTCCCAACGAGCTGATTTATCCGATTTTCCATTTTTAGCTTATTCATTTGATGCACCACATGATTGGACCGTTATCGTTATCTGAAAATAGTTACTCGAATGCATTTTAGTAACAATCTCATTCATTTGCATGGTTGAGCGGACTTGACATCATGCAATTTACATGTTGAGATCTTGCTCTATCATCCCAATCTCGAAAGCTTACCTTAATCAAAACGTCATATAATGTACAACTAACGATATCATGACCCATTCCTGAGTGTAACTGGTTACTCTGTTGCTTCCGTAGCTAATCGTTTTTCCTAGATAAGGATGTAGTCTGAATGACTTGGAATTACCTGTCACTAGCAAACAAGACATTCAAACAATGCTGAACACCTTCAGTAAAAGCCTTTCAGTCTTTACCACGGGTAGTTAAACTCCTGAAATTTAACTCAGATTCTGTATGCTTCTCATGAAGACATTATGGAATGCTAGAAACTAACTAGGATATTTTTGGTTATAACTTATATAGGATAACTTGGTTTTGGTGATGGCATTATTAGCTGGCTGTCCTCATATTTAAGTAATCGATCATGCAGGGTTAAAACCGGGTCGTACTTATCTGAGGAGTTTTTTTGTACGTCAGGTGTCCCTCAGGGTTGTGTGCTAAGTCCACTTCTGTTTTCTTTGTTCATCAATGATGTTTGTAATGTTTTATCTCCTGATGGTCATCTCCTTTATGCGGATGATATCAAAATCTTTTTACCTGTGTCTTCTTTTTCTGATTGTCTGAGACTTCAGCATTACCTCAATGCATTTGCTCATTGGTGTTCATCCAATTTACTTCGCCTGTGTCCCGAAAAATGTTCTGTTATTTCTTTCTCTCACTCTCTTTCTCCTATTTTATTTAACTATACTCTCTCTAGCGCTTCCCTTTCTCGTGTTATGTCCATCCGTGACCTTGGTATTATACTTGACTGTCGTCTTAACTTTAAACTGCAGCTTGATGAGGTGCTATTAAAAGCAAATCGAACCCTTGGGTTTATCTTACGTTTTACCTCTATTTTTAGAGATCAAAGCATCCTAAGAATCCTTTATTGTGCTTTGGTAAGGCCTATTCTTGAATATGCTAGTATCATCTGGAATCCTCCCACTATTGATGGCTGTTCGAGAATTGAAAGCATTCAGCGCCTCTTTACCAGGATTGCCTTTCGTCGTTTGTTCGGTGCTGCCTCACTACCTCCCTATGAAACGCGATTGCAGTTATTCAATCTTCACTCCTTAAGCTTCCGCCGCCAAGTGTTTCAGGCTTGTTTTATTGGTGGCTTATTACTTTCTGCTACTGATGCTCCTGATTTACTCTCGTCCATCTCGCTGTATGTTCCCTCTCGTTCTCTTCGTCCACGTGATCCTCTGTCAATTGAAACACGTCATACTCTTTATACTTTCAATGACCCTCTTCTGTCCTGTTTCAGGTTGTTTAACCACTTTTACTATCTCTTTGATTTTGACTCCTCTCTTAACTCTTTCCGTAACCGTATTTTTTCTTCTAATTCCCTTTAATTATTCTCCTTAGTTTTCTATTACTCTCTTATTTTTTTTTTTGTTAAATTTATGATAGTCTCTACGCACTACTCTTGTTTTTTTTCTTTTCTTTTTTGCTAGGTCAAGACTAGCTTAGTTAGGCTTAGTTTTTCATGAATTATTTTGTTTATTTGTTAGTATTAAATTAGTTTTAAGTCTATTATATTTAGCCTTGATGGCGGATATTGTATTAAATAAATGAAATGAAATGAAATGAAATATCAGGAAGCTTTACTCTTCGCTGATGAAATCTTCGCTATGGCGAAGGATTTACAAGACTGCAGGTGTCTCCAACAAGCATCAAATGTTTTCAACTTGTTCTGCACTAATAATGCATTATCCTTGTGCGTTGATGAGTGTTATTTCGTTTGCTAGGGCTAAACAATCGTTATCCTTTAATTACAGCATCAAGAGCAAACCAAATGTTAGGTCTAATTATACGAATGCCGAAAGAATTCCTCGACCCTACGACTGTTATAGCTTTGTTTTGTTCTTTTGTTCGTCCAATTTTTGAATATGCTAGCATAGTAAGGAGCCCTTCTTCAGACATATGGTCTGCACGTCTAGAATCGATACAGCGAAAGGTTATCAGATATGCGAAAATGCTACTTCCCTGGAGGGCTGGAGACCCTCGCCCTTCGTACGAAGCTAGGTGTCCACTATTAGGTCTTCAGTCTTTAGCCACTCGTAACCAAATAGGCTTATATCTCTTTGTAGCCAGTCTCCTTAACAACACGATTGACGCACCTAGTATACTAAGCTCATTATAATTTTCTGCACCGACAAGATCCTTCAGAACACGTAAAGCTTTACATATTACACTACATTTTACCAATTTCGCCAATTTCAAGACCAATTTCAGACATTTGACGTTATGTGTGTCGCGTTCAACCACGCCTATGGCCTGTACAAGTTCAATATGTCCGCATTCCGCGAGCGTCTTCGTTTAATATTTGTATATTTGTATATTTATTAAATGATCGACGGACCTAATAAGCCCACTTGATATATGTAGGAGTACAATACGAATATAACATTAATGTAATGTAGAGTATATGTATAGTAATGTATAATGTATAGGACATAAGATTATAGTTTAGGAATTCATGTTGACGAAAATTGTTTTATGAATAAACGAACTAAATAAATAAGAACTCTCAAACGTGCATTCAGTAAGTAGTCCCTGAGGGAGCCCTAAAATACTAGAGTTTTTCTAAACAAAGGACAGAATCAAAGGCTTCTTTGAAATAGAACGATTATTGACTATTAAAAACTATTTAAAAAAACATACAAAACTATCCACTAATAGAGGTTCTAAAAGTGTTAAGCTTTAGCCGGGATTGCTCCTTTGCATATACAATTGCATAGTTCTAGGAATATTTTAAATTGTGGAGCAAATTATGAAATGTTTGAGAGTCAATCACAAAACTTTTCTATAAGCTTCTTAGTAAATCATATTTTACCTCCGCAGAATTAATTTAACAACTGTCTGGAAGTTCTTTTCATTTGCGGAATATTAAATGCTTTGCGACATTTTGATTATATTTCTTTCGTTAAAGCGAATGCCATTCACTCGGCCCACTCCACTGCCGGCCATATTAATTCTTCAAACAACCACCTACACAGCATGGCGGTCTTCTGCAGAAACCTTAAGCAGAAGCGAGCATTAACTACATCTCCAGTGTTTATGCTCTCTTGGACACTGAACGAGAATTTAATTGCTCCAAACAATACACTACACGGTAGCGACGCAAAGTCGGACTACGCAAAGGATTCAAGGAAAAGTCAAAGCCAAAACCCAACCTCCCCGTTTTCGATCCCTTTCCACCGTGAGGTTCTTCTTCACCTGTGAAGCTCCTCTTTGGCCCCGGTCAACGACAAACCGGTCACGGTACATTTGACCGAGAGAATCGTAAATTCGCCCGGGTTTTCGTCGAGTATCTTGCTTTGCATAAATTACCTGCTGCTTTGGCTGCTCCTTGCTTCCATTCGCGCCGATCTGCTGTTGCCGATCGTCCCGTCTGTGAGGAGAAACGGTGGTGTGTGTGTGTGTGTGTGTGTGTGTGAGGTGCGTTACATTTTCCGTGCTCCAAAGGACCTCCCCCAGTCGCCGTGGCTCAAGACGTCGGACAGATTGCTGGACGACGGTGTAGGGGCAATATCCAGACAAGTCGTCTCGAGCCCTGCAGTGCAAAGCAGCACGGCAAAAGAAGGTTCTTGGAACAAGCGAGCAAGAAGCCGGAGGTCTGGGCAAAGTTTGTTCAAAGTGCTTCGAAACGTTTGGATAAACGATGCACACACCACCGTCCAGCAAACTTGCCATTCCACGGGATCCTCTCTCTCTCTCTCTCTCTCTCTCTCTCTCTCCCCGTCTTTTTCCGCTGGAATTCTTGGCCTTTGGGCAGATGCAACCCATCGACCGGGCGGGCATAAAACTGCCATCGTTAATAAAACGTATAGATAAGTTTATGCATAGTTTTGCCAATTTTACATCCAGTGCCGCCGTTTAGACGGCACAAAACGACCGTCCCATATCACACGTACCAGCGCGTCCAGGGTTTTGGCATCGGTTGCGACCAGTCTGACGCGTCAGGGAGATACACTACGCCGGAAGCGGGGCCCGGTCCA